>NC_041055.1:2357362-2475676 GCF_900634775.1 Gouania willdenowi | reverse complement strand
TAGTCGATATTTGCTAAGCTAACCCAAATATGTGGGACTGGTCGCTACATGCTAAACTAACACAAACATGTGAGATTGGTCGATATTTGCTAAGCAAACTAAACATGTGGGACTGGTCACTACTTGCTAAGCTAACCAAAACATGTGAGACTGGTCACTACATGCTAAGCTACCCTAAACATGTGGGATTAGTTGCTACATGCTAAGCTAACCCAAACATGTGTATGTTTTCTGGTTTAGAGTTCCTCAGAGGAAAAGCACATTTACAAAAACAAGAATTTACAACTTGATTCAAAAACACACCAAAAACATTGTATGTCCTAATGTCCTAATACAAATAAATAAATACATAAAATGAAATAAATAAAATGAAATTTTAGTTTGTTTTGAAAATTTACAGTTATTAGTAATTTTTTGAATGTTTTTGGATTAATTTAAATGATTATTGGATTAATTATTATTGGATTAATATTGTATTTGTATTTGATTATTATTGGACTGTTAGTGGAATTGTGTTGGATTAACTTTGTATTATTGGATTTAAATTGGAAATGGATTAGATTGTCATTGGATTAATATTGGATTATGAAGGTATTTGTATTGGATGAAAGTTGGATGTCGCAACCTGTTTTTGGTGTTAAAATAAACAAATAAAATAGATTCATTTGCGTATATTTAAATGCAGCTGTTGAAGAACAACTTTCAGGTTTTACCAGGTGTGTTTCAGAGCAAGCCTGGAGGTGAGAGTCCAGCTCTGTGTGAGTGTGTGTGTGTGTGTGTAGGTGTGTGTGAGTGCGTGTGTTGGTGTGTGCGTGTGTGTTTAAGTGCGTGTGTGTAGGGTGTGGGTGTGTGCGTGTGTGTTTAAGTGCGTGTGTGTAGGTGTGTTGGTGTGTGTGTGTGTGTGGTCAGAGCTGCAGTTGGTGCAGAGATGAGCGGATGTGTTGGAGATCTGAGCACCAAACAGGCCCAAACTCTGACTGAGGTAAACACACATAAAGAAAACAACTTGTGCGTGTGTAAGTGTGTGTGTGTGTGTGTGTGTGTGTGTGTGTGTGTTCCAGCAGCTGCACAAATTCCCTCCTAAAGTGTGTCAGAGGCTGTGAAATGCATGGAGTGACTGAGGAATGTGTTTGTTTCACACTTTTTTGTGCAACATGTGGTTTGTTTTAGTCTAAAAGTCTGTAATTTATCCTTTAATAAATAAAAATAAACCCTTTATTTCCTCAGAAGTAAAGCGACGTCAGTGACAGGTTTAAATATTAAAAACATCAGTTAATATTTGATAAAAGTCAATATTTGGATTTGTTCTGTGAGGCTCTATAACACATGTATGTAGCTGTGACTGTGTGTGTGTGTGTGGTGTGTGTGTGTGTGTGTGTGTGTGTGTGTGTGTGTGTGTGGTGTGTGTGTGTGTGTGTGTGTGAGAACAAAGAGACTGAAAATGTGTGCATTTAAAGTTGTAAAGCTTCAGGTCAGGTTTTCTTTGAAAGGTTTTAAAATGTAAATCGTTGTTGCTCACCTGATATTCAGTGTAATGTCTATATTTATGATGTTTTATGAACAGTTTTCTGCTCTCAGAGGCTCAAACTACACACGTTATATGTCTGTGCTGCTGATGTTTGGTGTGTTTTAGTTTCGGCAGAGAATCGATGACCTTCTCTCTGAACTTCCTGCTCAGCACGACCACTTCCTGCTCCGCTGGCTCAGAGGTTAGTGTCACTTAAGTTATATGTGTTATAACAAAAATACAACACACACACACACACACGCACACACACGGAAAATACACCTCAAAGATAGAAAACTATTTTCCCTCCAAATTTCTTAGAGGGCTGCACAGACTTTAACAAGAAAGCATCTACAGTATTATTCATACATCTATGACCAAGGACAGGAACATGTCTATTCTGTATATGTCTGACAAAGGGCAGGAACAGATCTATCCTTTAAATGTCTGTAACAAACAACAGAAACAGACCTAATCTTTATACATATATAACAAAGGACAGGAACAGATCTATTCTTATACGTCTATGAGAAAGAACAGGAAAAGATCTATTTTTTATACATCTGTGACAAAGGATTGGAACAGATTTATTCTTTATACGTCTGTGATGAAGGACTGGAACAAGACAGACAGTTGTCTGGATTGTTGTGTGAAGGCGGAGCTTGTTGTTGCTAGGTGACGCTCGGGGAGGCGGAGGGTTGACTGTATCGATTGTGTTTGAGTTCATCGACTGATGAACGTCCAAAGGTCGAGGCTTTGACCTTTGACCTCAGTGTGTGTTCTTTAAACATAAAGTCTGTCAACAGACCGACACGTACATCTGTTACATCAGCAGATATACATATATATAATGTTATTATTAATATAATATTACTATAATTATTAGCCTGCGTGTTTGTGTGTATTTATGTTGTCTTTTACCCAATCTTTGGTTTGTTGACATCCCCTCGTTATTCATTTATTTATTTATTCATTGTATATTATTGTGTATGTTTTTGCTGATTTAAATCTCGCGTCTGAAGTTTGACCTTTTTTGTAATTTTTTTGCAGCTCGAGGCTTCAACGTGAACAAAGCTGAACTTATGATCAGGAAGGTGAGTTCACATTAAAATGATTTCATCCACTTTAGACTGAAATTTAACACATTTCATCACTTTATCCGTTTCAATCACGGAATGTTGTACAACATTTAAATTTCAACCCAAACTAAAGTCAATATCGGTGAGCACACTAGTCATACTCAACCGTCCCATGATGCATTGTGAGTGGAACGTAAAAAATGGTCCTGGGACCAGCTTCAAGCTAAAAATCCCCTTTTCAAAATAAAAGCATCCCTTCTTGCCTTCCATTAGTTTTTTTTAACGCTTTTGTGAGCAATGTGTTTTAGTTTTGAAGTTAACAGGAAGTGGTCTACGTGGGTTTTACGGATGAAATGAGCACATGTTGATATTCTACTTGGTCACTTTCTCACTTCAAATGTTTTCAGAACTTTCAAAGTAAAGGTAGAGAATCAACAGAGATATTTAACCTCAGTGTGATTCAAGTTTTGTTGTGTTGTAGCTTCTAAATGCATCTTGGGAAACTTGTAAGTATACTTCAGTGGGAACGCTCATCAACCTAATCATTTATAGTATATACTAGACAGTATATACTTATTGAGTGTGTAGTGTATAGTACATTAGTAAGTAAGTAATGTTTTATTTATATTGCACCTTTCACAGACAGGTCACAAAGTGCTTTACATATTAGCTCACATTCACACACCAATGAGACTAGTCGGGATTGAACCCCCAACCTCTCGATCTAAGGACGACCCCTCGACCACATGACATACAACACAGCCTTCGCCCTTCAAACAAACACAATGTAGAACCGTTAGATAATCAGAGCAGCTTAAACTGGTTTTTTTATGACCAACATGTGGCCCAACGTTACATCCCATGCTAACATGCTAACAGGCTAACACAGCTATTTTGTTCCATGTGCTTCTAAAGCTTTAATATTAAATGTTTTCTCTACATTTCAGCAAAAACATTAAATAAATACAAAACCTTGTTTAGTGTGTGAGTGTCAACAACAACATAAACAACAACAACATAAACAACAACAAAAACATAAACAACAACTGTGTGTGTGTGTGCCTGTGTGCGTGCGTGTGTGGTGGTGTGTGTGTGTTTTGTGCAGCACGTGGAGTTCAGAAAGAACATGAAGGTGGAAACCATCTTAACACACTGGAAACCTCCTGAGGTCAGAGTTTAAAATCACAAGTTTTTCAACCTTGGGGTCGTGACCCCATGTGGGGTCTTCCGGAATTCAAATGAGGTTGCCTGAAATTTCTAAAAAAAAAAACGAATCATAATTCTTTGTCAAATTAAAACACAACACACTATGTGAAATAACTGTATTCTATCTTTTCACTTTAATATAAATAGAGTTTAAAAAAAACAACAACAAAAACTACAGTATAAAAATTTATAATTCAATAGTTAACTGAACGATTAAATAATAAAAACGAGAAGTATGTTTTTGTAATTTTTAAATAATCATATTTTTTTTCAAATTAAAAACCACACACAATCTCTAACTGTATTCTAAACCTTTGCTCAACTATATATATAAAAAAACAATATAAAGATATCTGAGCTGGCACATTTTGTCACTACATAATATCACAAACATGATCAAAAACTAATTGCAAAAAAAAAAAAAAAAAATCTCTGGGGTCGCCAGAAATTTGTGATATCAAAATGGGGTCACGACCCAAACTGGTTTAACTAATGTTAGCTTTGAGCTAATGCTTGTACGTTTTTAACATATTTATTCTGTTTGTTTATATTCAGCTTTGCATCAATTATTAGTGTGGATGGTAGTATAGATATAGATTGTTGTTCCTCAGGTGATACAGAGGTATTTCTCTGGGGGGATGTTTGGTTACGACCGTGAGGGCAGTCCAGTGTGGTACGATGTGGTCGGTCCCTTAGACCCTAAAGGTTTGCTGCTGTCAGCGTAAACAAGACTTCATCAGGACCAAAGTCAGAGACTGTGAGACGCTGAGGACGGAGTGTCAGCGTCAGTCTGAGAAGGTGTGTGGTGTGTGTGTGTGTGTGTGTGTGGGCGGGGGGGGGATGGTTTACTCACATACGAATCTAATAATTATTAAAATATGTTTCATATTACCTGTCACTTCTCTTGAGGATCATTTTACCATAAAAAAATTAACATATTGGTATCAGACGCCAACTTTAATAATATTAATATCAATATTTTCATTGATTAGGAAACCTAACAAGGTAACCAAGGAAACTAATCAGATGGTAGATAATATTTTTACTGTATTTTACAGCTGATATAGGACATGCTAACAGAAAGCTAACATTTTATGGAGTTATTTATTAAAGGATCAGTAATTGTGACTAATTGTAATTGAACTTTAGTAATTGAGAACTTAATTATAATTGACTTTCAGTGGAAAAATAATAATTTTAATGTGAAAAAATGCTGGTCATCATAATCATAATCGAGTTGTACATTAACATGGATAACGTAATTATAATTGAAAAATGTAATTGACTGTACAGTATAATGTGTGGGTGTCCCCTCATCGACCCTGTCCTTCTGTCTCCGTGTTGGACAGTTGGGTGAAAACATTGAATCCATCACTCTGATCTATGACTGTGAAGGACTGGGACTGAAACACATCTGGAAGCCGGCCATCGAGGCCTACGGAGAGGTGTGTCCACATCTGTCCCACATGTCTCACATCTGTCCAACACACAGTATGTCCAACATGTCTAAGGTCTCACCACATCAGTCCATTGTCTGTCCCACACGTGTCCTCCTCTGTCTGTCCCTGTAGATCCTCACCATGTTTGAAGACAACTATCCTGAAGGATTGAAGCGACTGTTTGTGATCAAAGGTGACTTTGTGGTCCTGTACTACAAAGCTGGATCAGTATATCCTGATATCTCTCCGTTAGCTTCACCTAACTAAACATTCTCTGTCAGAGAGCAGAGGGGTATTCCATAAAGCGGTTTATATTCAAACTCTGAGTATCTCATTCCTAAGCGAGGTATGTTCTTCTCTGAGTATGTTACCATGGCATCGTTGTCCGTGAACTAAACCTGGTCGCTGGCAGGTTTTATCGAAGAAACCCTGGCTCCGCCCACCTGAACACCGTTTCTGAACACTTTAATGAACCTTAACACTTTTCTCTGAAACACATTAGTGACATCACACACCACAGACGTGTTCACATCATTACTAATGTTGTTGATCTGCATTAAAACATCTACTGACGTCTGTACTAAAGGTCCCTGAATACAAACCTGTGGATAATATAAAGGAGGAGATGATAATTTAAATAAATCCACTTTTAAGGCTCCATTGTTGTTTTATATTGTTAAATCTGTAAATCGCACATATTTGAAGGTATGATGGTGCAGTGAATTGTGACGTTGGTTTTGGAAGCGATAGGTCGCGGGTTCGCATCCTGCTTCAGTATTTTGAGATGACTCTGGTGACAATGTTACATTAAAAATCAATATACTGTAATTGATTCGATATCAAGCAGCAGTCACTGTCTTTATATCCAGTGTAACAGGAGGACTCTCTATGCAGACATCCTATGCTGCTGACACGCCTCCTCAGACACATTTTATTCATATTATTCACTGCTCATCACGTCACTGAAGAGATAAAGTGATAAAGTGACCAAAAAGTGTGACTAATTACGGGTGATTCAAGACACTATAGTCACTGAAGACTGAACACACCTTTAGAACAGGCTCATATTCCTCAAACACTGGCTTATTTCACCATTAGGGTGAATAAATCACTCTCTTCCATTTGGTTGTCATGGCAGCTCGAGTCATCTCTGATCCATTGATTGATGGCTTTTTATCGCGTGCGTGCACGTCAATAACCCAAGGTTTACATACTCAGGGTTGATTGACCCACTTCATACCAGCTGTAATGGAATCTGATACCCAGAGTTTCCCATCGCTGGGTATGTTGACCCAGAGTTTATGGATAGACTCAGAGTTTGTTAACCCTCCTTTATGGAATACACCTCAGCTGTACTATGAAGCAGGATATAAACATGTTCATTTAAGTATTCACTTCCTAAGTTACCATGGTGATTTAGCCTGGTAAGACATTAGCCAGCATTGTAGTACAGGACACAACCGTTTAAATCCAGGAAATTAGCACAATATGAGGAAATCCAGCTTTGTAGTATAAGCCCTGTTTTTCTTGTTTTGTTGTTTATTTATATGTTTATTCCATTCCTTAGCTCCTAAGATATTTCCAATGGCGTACAACCTGATCAAACACTTCATGTGTGAGGAGACACGACAGAAGATCCAGATCTTAGGAAGTAAGAACCAGTTTCTTGGTGTCGTTTTGTGTGTTTCAGTGGTTTTGTGTATTTTTGTTTTCCTTTTGATTGCTGTCGGACATTCCATGTTTGTGTTGTTTCCCGTTGCCTCGGCCTGATGACATGCATGTCGTCTTCTGACATCTGCAGGCGACTGGCAGGAAGTGCTGCGCACATTCATAGACGTGGATCAACTTCCTGTTTACTACGGAGGAACCAGAACCGACCCGGACGGAGATCCTCGATGTCGGACTGCAGTGAGTGCGGCACACATTTAACACTGTTGTTGTTAGTTGTTTATCTGTTATTAGGGGCCTGTACAGCACACACAAAATAAATCCCGGAAGTTAGCGCGATAAGAGGAAATCCAGCTTTGTAGTACAGGCCCCAACGGTCATCAATTATCTGCCTGTGTTTTCTGCAGCAATGGTGTTGTTTTTGGTCTGAATTTTGGATTTTAATTCTTCATATTTTTAAAGAATTATCCCTCATTTGAGACGTAAGTTGCGCTACACCAGTATTTCTCCGTGTTTGTGATTGGTCTAAAATCACCTGTCTAAGGCTACGTTCACAAAGAGAGACAAACATTTTGTTTTGGCTTTTTGTGGTGCTGATTTGCTCTTAAACACAAACCATTTATGATATGAACCTTCAAGCTTTGACCTAACCCCAACGGAGCAAAACTGAAACCGACATGCATTAGGTATTCATATCGATGCCCGACCAAAAACAGACAGTTAAAACTTAATTTGCTGTAGCTGCAGCGCTGCGCTCACTGCTATAAAGTGACATCAACGTATCAAACACGCGTTAAATCAGCTTTGACAGTTCACTCTGCGGTTGCATTGAAAAAAATCTGATCTGTATCTGATTCAGGACTACATATGAAATTGTTCTAAATTTTATTTGAAAAATTCAGATTTGGGTCAGATTTGAGTGTAAAAAATCAGATCTGGTCACTTGTCTTGACCCCCCAAAAATTGAATATGAGCCACTTTTTCCTGCAGTGTGAATGCAGCCTTAGTGAACATGTTGATATCCTGCTTCATAGTACAGCTGCTCTCTGACAGAATGTTTGATTAGGTGAAGCTAACGGAGAGATATCAGGATATACTTATACACACTGGAATGACATTGTTTTTTGTTGTTGTTGTTGTGTACAGATAAACTGCGGTGGTCAGGTTCCTCCTTCCTACTACGTCCGGGACTCGGTAAAGGTTGAGTACGAGCACAGCGTCACCGTTAGCCGTGGTTCACAGGTTCAGCTACAGTTTGACGTCCCTGTGGCTGGAGCCATCCTCAGGTTCAGATGCAGCAGCTCAGCTCTAAGCCGGTTTACAGGTTCTCACCGAGTGTGTGTGTGTGTGTGTGTCAGGTGGCAGTTTGCCAGCGAAGGCGCAGACATTGGCTTCGGCGTGTTCAGACGAACCAAAGCAGCCGGTGATCAGAAGTTGGAGGAGATGTTGCAGGTTCTCCCAAACGAGCGCTACAACGCTCACCTGGTACCTGAAGATGGAAGCATCACCTGCACCGAGCCAGGAGTGTGTGAGTGTCAACAACAACATCAACAACAAAAACGTAAACAACAATAACATAAACAACAACTGTGTGTGTGTGTGCGTACAGACGTGTTGTGTTTTGATAACAGCTACAGTTTTCTTCATTCGAAGAAGTTGAGCTACAATGCTGAAGTTCTTCCTCCTTCAGACACGGACGGACTAAGTCTGTGAGAGAGGAAAAACTACAGACGGAGAGAGAAACAACTACAGACGAGAGAGAGAAACAACTACAGACGCAGAGAGAAACAACTACAGAGAGAGAGAGAAACAACTACAGACGCAGAGAGAAACGGAGAGAGAAACAACTACAGACGCAGAGAGAAAAAGGAGAGAGAAACAACTACAGACGCAGAGAGAAACAACTACAGACGAGAGAGAGAAACGAGAGAGAAACAACTACAGACGCAGAGAGAAACAACTATAGCCAAAGAGAGAAACAACTACAGACGCAGAGAGAAACAACTACAGGCAGAGAGAGAAACAACTACAGACGCAGAGAGAAACAACTACAGACGGAGAGAGAAACGAGAGAGAGAACAACTACAGACGCAGAGAGAAACAACTATAGCCAAAGAGAGAAACAACTACAGACGCAGAGAGAAACAACTACAGGCAAGAGAGAACAACTACAGACGCAGAGAGAAACAACTACAGGCAGAGAGAGAAACACTACAGACGCAGAGAGAAACAACTACAGGCAAACAGAAACAACTACAAACGGAGAGAGAAACAACTACAGACGGAGAGAGAAACGGAGAGAGAAACAACTACAGACGGCGAGAGAAACGGAGAGAGAAACAACTACAGACGGAGAGAGAACGGAGAGAGAAACAACTACACGAGAGAAACAACTACAGACGGAGAGAAACAACTACAGACGCAGAGAGAAACAACTACAGACACTAAACAGCTGTTGGCAATAGACAAACGGACCACGAAAGAAATACAATCAAAACATAAAAACTAAACATACACAACATTTAATAAGGTGATAATAAAAAACAATTCATGATATAATTTTTTTATTAACATGCAATGTTTTTTTTTTTTAATACATGTTTGATCAAATATATATATATAATGAAATACTTATGTAAGTGTATGTTTAATGTCGATAAAACACTTATTATATCAACATTTTTTTAAATTTAATAATAATTGCTTTATTAGTATTCATTTATTGTTTAGATTGACTGTGATACAATATCTTTTTTTACAGTAAAAGGTGGGCGGGGCTGTAGGGGGCGTGTTTGTTTACCTCCCCACCTGTCAATCAACGATGGCTGTTGCCTCCTCCAATAAGAATAAACAGTAATAATAACAAAAATGATATTAATGGTGAATAAAATGCTTAACAAAATACAACAGTTAACATAAATATTTAATGTCAAAGATCATGATACATTTATTTAGACATACAGTAAATAATTGGTTTTGTTTACAGTAAAAAAGTGGGCGGGGCTGTGTTTGTTTACATCCCCACCTGTCAATCAGAGGGGCGGGGTTTCGGCGCATGTCCTCTCGGACATGAGTAATGACGTCACGCTACAGGTCACACAAACATGGCGACAGAATGGAGCGGCCAGCAGCTCGCGGTGCTCTTCTGTCTGTGTGCGGTCAGCGGCCGCCCGGCGGACGCTGCGGCGGGCACCGGAGCCTCCGGCGGGTCCGGGAGCTCCGAGGGGAGCCGCGTGCTGGGGATGCGGCTGGAGGGCAGCGACAAGCCGACCGGGCTGAGTGAGGACGGGGTGATCACGGTGATGGAGCAGAGCTCGGTGCGGCTGCGCTTCTACGGACTGCAGCTGCACGCGGGCACCGGGGCGCAGGTCCGCTTCACGGAGCTGACCGAGGACGTGAAGGAGGACTGCGCGGACTTCACCAAGGACATCGGCGTGGACGGCGTCATGAACGTCAGCGTGCGCGGCACCTCGGGGCTGCTGCTCGTGCACGTCAAACCGCTGCGCAAGAGCGAGCCTCGGAAGGAGTATGTCGCGTGCACGTGGGACGGCAACGGCCGGTGGACGCGCCTTGATGGGAACGACGGACGGCTGCTCGTGCTCGAGGAAAAGGGCTCACTGCTGCCCATGTGGCTGCAGGTGATCACAACATAGATCTATTGTAGATAGATAGGCTGCATTCATCACATTACATAGATCTATTATAAATAGATAGGCTGCACATGATTCATAACATAGATCCAGTATTGATAGGCAGTCTGCATTCATAACAGATCTATTATAGATAGGTAGGCTGCATTCATAACATAGATCCTGTATAGATAGACAGGCTGCAGGTGATTCACAACATAGATCTATTGTAGATAGATAGGCTGCATTCATAACATTACATAGATCTATTTTAAATAGATAGGCTGCACATGATTCATAACATAAATCCAGTATTGATAGGCAGGCTGCATTCATAACATAGATCTATTATAGATTGGTAGGCTGCATTCATAACATAGATCCTTTATAGATAGACAGGCTGCAGGTGATTCACAACATAGATCTATTGTAGATAGATAGGCTGCATTCACAACATTACATAGATCTATTATAAATAGATAGGCTGCACATGATTCATAACATAGATCTATTATAGATCAATAGGTTGCATGCTTAACATCTACATAGATATATTATTAATAGATAGGCTGCATTCATAACATAGATCTATTATAGATAAATAGGCTGCATTCATAACATTTACATATATCTATTATAGATAAATAGGCTGCATTCATAACATAGCTCTGTTATCGATAGGCTGCAGGTGATTCACAACATAGATCTAATATAGATAGATAGGCTGCATTCATAACCAAGATCAGTTATAGATAGATCGGCTGCAGGTGATTCATAACGTAGATCTATTATAGATAGATAAGCTGCATTCCCAACGTCTACATTGATCTATTATAAGTAAATAGGCTGCATTCATAACATATATCTGTTATAGATAGATAGGCTGCAGGTGATTCATAACATAGATCTGTTATAGATAGATAGGCTGCATTCATAACTAAGAACAATTATAGATAGGCTGCAGGTGATTCATAACGTAGATCTATTATAGATAGATAAGCTGCATTCATAACATCTACTTTGATCTATTATAGATAAATAGGCTGCAGGTGATTCATAACATAGATCTGTTATAGATAGATAGGCTGCATTCATAACATAGATCTATTATAGATAGATAAGCTGCATTCCTAACACCTACTTTGATCTATTATAGATAGATAGGCTGCAGGTGATTCATAACATAGATCTGTTATAGATATATAGGCTGCATTCTTAACATAGATCTATTATAAATAGATGGGCTGCAGGTGATTCACAACATCTACTTTGACCTATTATAGATAGATAGGCTGCAAGGGATTCATAACAGATCTATTATAGATAGGTAGGCTGCAGGTGATTCATAACATAGATCTATTATAGACAGGTAGGCTGCAGATGATTCATAACAGATCTATTATAGATAGGTAGGCTGCAGGTGATTCATAACGTAGATCTATTATAGATAGGTAGGCTGCAGGTGATTCATAACAGATCTATTATAGATAGGTAGGCTGCAGGTGATTCATAACGTAGATCTATTATAGATAGGTAGGCGCAGGTGATTCATAACGTAGATCTATTATAGATAGGTAGGCTGCAGGTGATTCATAACATAGATCTATTATAGACAGGTAGGCTGCAGGTGATTCATAACAGATCTATTATAGATAGATAGGATGCAGGTGATTCACAAAATCTACGGACACAACGGAAATATCCATAGATCTATGATGAATGTTTCATGGGTTGCATAAATTTACATTTACATAAATACATCATCAGTATACCTACAGTATATACATAACACAGTTAAATAAATGCATGAAAATAAATGTAAACAAATAATAGAGAGCTCTGCTCATGTCACTGCAGGTGATCCATAACACAATGTAATACTTGAATACAATATAGATATTTATAATACAGATTGTTTTAGACCATTGATTCTCAACTGGGGTGGGTCGACCCAAAAGTGGGTCGCAGACCTGTACTGGATGGGTCGTGGACAGCTGGTCAAAAATGAACAAATACTTAATGTCTCTCATGTTGGACTTGTCTTTTATTTTAAAAGAAACTTTTCTTTTGACAAGCATGCTGTAAAATGCATGTAGCAAGGAAAAAATATAGATTTATGTTTTCAAAATATTTTATTTATATGTGTATGTTTTCAACAGCTTTTTTTGAAAAACTAAATTTAATTGCTTGAATTCTGAAAAAAGAAAAAAAAAGTGGGTCCTGATTTAATGACCGTGGAAAAATGTGGGTCCCAGGGTGAGACCAGTTGAGAACCCGTTTTAGACGAAAACAAAGAAACCGGGAACATGAAGTGTGTGTTTGTGGTCATGTTTGCATGAAACCTTTACATCTGGACACTTAGGGCCTATGTTACAAATCTAGATAATTATATCCTGGATTAATCTCCGTTAGCGGGATTCACCCAACCAAACAATACCTGTCAGACAGAAGCTGTCCTACGAAGGTTGATCACAACAAGCTGAGGTAAGCGTGTTAATTTCAGTCTGGTTACCCGGCACGCTGTAGTGACATGGGCGGATATTACAGTGTCAAACCAATCACAAAGGAACTGTAGAACGTCACAAATGAGGAATCATTTTTTAAAAATATGAAGAATTAAAATACACAATTCAGTTAAAAAAAACACTGATGCTGCAGAAAGTAATTCATGCAGGAATTGATGAGTGTTAATTAGGGATGTAACGATTAATCGAAAGACAGTTAAAAATCGATTCATAGGTATCACGATTCACATCGATGCTGTGAAAATTGAATCGCAGTACTTTTTTTAAACAACTTTTTTACTTTTTTTTTTAATATATTTATCCTTCTCGTCAAAAAGTGTAGGCGGCGGGCGGAATCTGCTACTACTTTCTTTCTGGCCGCCTTCTACTCTTAAATATGTTCATAAATGATTCCTTACCCCTTTAGCACAGGAAGAATATCTGTAATATTACGTGAATATCTGTAAAAGTCACGTTTTTCTATTAGCTCTGTCTGCTAGCATAGCATCTCTTCTTCACTGTTAGATTAGCTGCATGCCAACCGACCACTGGGTCACCAGTGCCCTCTGCTGGTCCAAACAAATATCTGACGTAAATACAGTGCAGACTGGTTTTTTTTTTTTTTTTTTAAAGACCAATTGTTAAGGCACAAAACACTTTCAGTTGCACTTTTAAAAAGAAAAAGAACTATTATGTAGTTTTGCATTGTTTACTATAGAACCAGAATTTAAATTAATAGGCTTCTTCTTCATTTGTATTATTCCTTTATTTATTTCATTCAAGATTTATTTTAGTTAAATTGCATTTTGAATAGTTTATCAAGGGATTCTTTTGACAATTAAATATAAAAGGAAAATAGTACAGTATTTTCTAGTTTTTTTCCCCCTAAAAAATAAAGGAATATTTGTTTACATTCCCATTTTGTAAAATAAACCATGAGAGAATCATTTTGAACCCAGTATCGTGAATCGAATCGTATCGGGAGTTGAGTGAATCGTTACATCCCTAGTGTTAATAATATTTAAATTAGCGAGATTATAAATGGAGAATCAGTTTCACTTTATCCTTTTTAACTTGTCTGTCTCTGATGCTACGTTCATATATCATGTACAGCCTACATCATAAGGTGGAATATATTTATATTTTATATTATCTACAGGCTCTTTGCATCACCACAGAATACATGAATTAATGATGAATTATATAATTTATCGGTGTGAAAGTGCCCGGTGCAAGCAGGCTTTATCAGCTGATTTATTTTCTTGATTTGACTTTATCAGTCCATCAGATATAAATCTCTATGTTTCCTAAAGGATATCATCAGTAAATGAAAGGATTGATCAATGTCTAAATATTCTCTCGCCTGTCGGCATCAGATTAGATCCACACATTGACGTGTTCACAATGATCCTCCTTTTATTGGAAGAGCTTGCTTTCTAAAAGATCTGATTGGTCAGGAGGCGGGACTTTAGCACTCGCTAAGATCCTAGCCAGAGAAAAAGCTGCTTGCGAGCAGGCTAGTCGCTCAGCACAAGTTTCTATGGTGATTTCGCTCTGTAAACGTTAGCGAGGTTTGTAGTCCAGCATACACTGATTTAATCCTGAAAGTTAGTGCGATAAGAGGTTCGTAACATACCCCCTTAAATATCTCTCCTCTGTTATAGAATTTAAAGTCCTTGAAACATTGAAGCTGCTTTTGTTATTCATCCTGTTTTACTTTGAAACTCTTGCTGCTTTTCCACCAAAACCTCACAGAACTTTGTGCTTCAGGGTAGTTTTCTCCCTGGAACTACATTCACCGTGTGGCTGATTGTATGCTTTTCCATCAGGTTTTAAACTCTTGTCACCAGGTAGCTTGAAATTTAGCCTCTCGCTCAATTTTGCTTGAAATTGAACTTGAACTCTAGTTGTAGTTTAAACTCTAGCTTAAACTAGCCTGATGGGTTTGTGTGTGCAGGTGATCCTGATCTCGTGCCTGCTGGTTCTGTCGGGCATGTTCAGCGGTCTGAACCTGGGCCTGATGGCGCTGGACCCCATGGAGCTACGCATCGTGCAGAGCTGCGGTACCGACAAGGAGAAGAAGTACGCCCGGAAGATTGAGCCCATCCGCAGCAAGGGAAACTACCTGCTGTGTTCCCTGTTGCTGGGCAACGTGCTGGTCAACACCCCTAACCATCCTGCTGGACGACCTGATCGGATCAGGCCTGGGTGCTGTGGTGGCCTCCACCATCGGCATCGTCATCTTCGGGGAGATCGTCCCGCAGGCCCTCTGCTCCCGCCACGGGCTGGCTGTGGGCGCCAACACCATCGTGGTCACCAAGTTCTTCATGTTCCTCACCTTCCCCGTGTCGTTTCCCGTCAGCAAGCTGCTGGACGTGCTGCTGGGCCAGGAGATCGGAACCGTCTACAACCGGGAGAAGCTGGTGGGGATGCTGAAGGTGACGGAGCCGTACAACGACCTGGTCAAAGAGGAGCTGAACATGATCCAGGGGGCGCTGGAGCTGCGCACCAAGACGGTGGAGGACGTGATGACTCAGCTGGGAAACTGCTTCATGATCCAGGCCGACGCCGTCCTGGACTTCAACACCATGTCTGAGATCATGGAGAGCGGCTACACGCGCATCCCAGTCTACGATGATGAGCGCTCCAACATCGTGGACATCCTGTACGTCAAGGACTTGGCCTTCGTAGACCCAGACGACTGCACCACCCTGAAGACCATCACCAAGTTTTACAACCATCCGGTGCACTTTGTGTTCCATGACACCAAGCTGGACGCCATGTTGGAGGAGTTCAAGAAAGGTGAGCAACGCCCCACAGCTCAGCTCCGCTAGTTACTGTAGTTACTACACATGATGTCACTAGTTCACTACGAGAGCTTTCACTAGTCCTTTGATAACTAAACAGGAACCAAACACACTCCCTCACTAGTAGGCCTGTGCATTGCCATGAATCTGACGATACGATTCACGATTTGAACGCCACGATACGATACATCCTGATGCTAAACGATACGATATATATCACGATACATCACAATATCAATAATTACAAACTTCACCTTTACAAGTACAAAATGGTATGAAATACAATTTATTCATTTTTTTCTTTTAAAACTGCGGATCAAGTAAATGGTAACTAAATGTAATTCAAGCACAAATATCAAAAACAAGTGGTATGTTTATCAAACTGTCAAATTACATATTTCAAAAAAGTTTTACTTTTACTTCCCTAAATTCTTATTCTGTAGTTTTTAAGTTCTTTTTTTTTTTTTTTTTTTAAGTGACCACATATCTATTAGGGATGTCCCAACTTTTCCACTTCCGATATAATACCGCTATAGCAGCCTTGAGTATTGGTCGATACCGATATCAATCCGATGCGATATCAGCATGAATCATAAATACTTTTATTACTTATTTTGTAGTGTGGGATGTTGGAAAGGATTTGATCAAGTGATGTTACTCAAACAGAGAACAATAGTCAACAATTCAAGTTCACTTCAGTTATTTTTAACTGTCCGTATATGGTGGGAACAACTGAGGGCGAGGACAAAAACTGATATCGGAGATTTGAGATGCAGTCCGATAAAATCCGATATTCGTTTCCTGGCTGATATCGGACCGATATCACTATTGTATCGAGATACACCTAACATCTATAAAAGTGCCCAGTATGTTTTATGGAAATTTACAATCAAAATGTAGTGTTTATAGTAATGGAGACAAATAAAACTATGATATTTGCATTTCCTGAAGAAAGCGCAAGTGTGGAAGCAGGTGCTGGCCCGCGTCATTGAGCACTGCATTGGCATTAGTCCAGCATTAACATTAGCATTAGTACTAACTAGCATTAACTAGCATTAGCATATGTTAGCATTAGCTAGCGTTAACCTAGCATAAAACTATAATTTGCATTAGTTAGCATTAGCGCTAGTTAGTATTCGCTAAGATTAGTATTAGCCTAGCATTAGCTAGCACTAGAATTAACGTAACATTAGCATATGCATTCAACTTCCAAGCTAAAATACATTGAGGAGTGACTTAGTTTAACAAGGTCTGATGGTGCGTTCACTGACACCTAGTGACCGGACGTTTACGTGCTATGCAGATGTTTGCGCAATTAAATGTTTTTTTTTTCTTTTTCGATAAAAAATATGATTTTTTTTTTTTTTTGGATCGATGCGATAATATCGCAATATATTGCCGAATCAATTTTTTCTTACACCCATACTAACCAACTGACTGACTACCTGAGGTCAATAATGTGGCCATACCAGCCTGTCATTGCCCGATCCCGTTAGATCTCGGAAGCTAAGCACGTCTGGGCCTGGTTAGTAGTTGGATGGGAGACCACTGAGAATTCCAGGTGCCACAGTGGGGTGGCAGTCACCCCAGTGGTATCTGTCATTGTGTCCTTGGGCAAGGCACTTCACCTACATTGCCTGGTATGAATGTAGTGTGTGAGTGAGTGTTGGTGGTGGTCGGAGGGGCCGATGGCGCACTATGGCAGCCTCGCTTCCGTCAGTCTGCCCCAGGGCAGCTGTGGCTACAATAGTAGTTTACCACCACTAAGTGGGGAGTGAAAGAATAATGCCTTAATTCTGTAAAGCGACTTTGAGTGTCTATGATAAAGCGCTATATAAAACTGATGCATTATTATTATTATTATTATTATTAATAAATATTAACTAACCCAAAGCTTCTTTTTACCAAGTATCTATTCCAGGTTTGTATCTAACTATCTAAATCATCTGTTACTAATTTATGATCATTAACCAAAGAGAAGTCAGAAGTTAGAAACTAAACATGTTCAATAACTTTCTGACTACCTGAGGTCAATAACTAACTGTTAATCAACTCTAAAGATACTCTCAATACCCGATTCACTAACTGTTTGACAACAATAGTTAACAAACCAACTAACTACACACATGGTGGTTAACTGGTAATGCTAAATCTAACCAACCATAAATACAATGTTTATCAATAATTTACCAACTAGTTATCAACACTATTACAGTCATACAGGGTTTCTAGTTAATGACAAAGTGTCAAAAACTGCACAAGGTCACACAAGGTCACACCAACTAACCTGCCGGAAAACTAATTAACTAACTAACTAAAAATAAATACACCCCAAAAATGACAACAAATAAAAATGCATTAGATATAAGCAGAAAAAAACCTATAAATAAATAATACTTTGTTAAACTCAAAGTAACATACTGTGTGTGTGTGTGTGTGTGTGCGTGTCTGCATCAATAAGTAATTACCATGAAAACAAACAAATCAATCTCACTGGCATCAATACACAAACCTTATTTAACATTTGAACGAATGGATGGATGATGGTTGGATGATGGTCCTATGGATGTCTGTTGGATGGATGAATGATGGCTGCATGTTGGATGGATGCATGTTGGATGCATGATGTTGGATGCATGTTGGATCCATGTTGAATGCATGTTGAATGGATGGTCATCAGTGTAAGTGAATCACTCAGTATTTTCAATGGTTTCCCTTAATGTCACCATCTGATCATTTTGATTATTAATCTGATTATTAATCCAATCATTAATCTGTAAATTGCATAAACAAACATTTGCACAAACCTTCGTGTGACCGAACAAATTATCTAATCAGCTTGTGTGTTGTGTGTGTGGTGTGTGGTGTGTGTGTGTGTGTGGTGTGTGTGTGTGTGTGTGTGTGTGTGTGCGTGTGTGTGTGTTGCGTGTGTGCGTGTGTGCGTGTGTGCGTGTGTGCGTGTGTGCGTGTGTGCGTGTGTGTGTGTGTGTGATGATTGGCCTCCTCTCTGACCGCTGTAATCCGTGTGAGGCTTTTGTCCTACAGACTAATCAGCTCTAACTCGGCGCCGTGTGGTGGATGATAGGATGGAAAGTTCTCTGTTATGTTCACGGCGTGGATTAACGGCAGGAATCTGATTTACAACACACACACACACAGCCATAGTCAGAGTTTGAGATTGTTGCCAGGGGAGGCAAAAGAAAAAATAGAATTTAATATATAGACCTTCTAGAGATTTTTGCTAACCACAATGTGTGTAATATACAATAATGCAACAGTAGCTGTGTTTCTATTACCCCGGAAATGTGCAAAATCTAAATAGCGCAATATAAACTGGTAATGGATACACCTGAATTTCGGAAAAACTCAAATAACGCTAAAAAGTTTTTACGCTTTCATGAGGAGGAATTTCAGATGTTTCAATATGGAAACACTTGTTCTATAAATACACGTCACAGGACGTGACGTATCTAGTCACATGACCACTTCTCTCCGAGTAAACATGACGCGGTTCATGTGGACAGATGAAGAGACTGGGACATTTCTTAGCGTTATACTTAAATAAAATTAAAAATGATTATTGCCACATTAGGCGTGAAACAACAAAGTAATACAGAGTGTTATACGGAGGTTTGGAGCGTCCGTCTTCCTGCGGCGAAGTCTCGCGGGATGCGATTTCACAGGAGTTTCGAGGCTCCTGACCAAAACAGCGTTCAATGAAAACACGTTCAAAGCGCAATTATTCTTTGTCGACATTTAGAAATATCGCTTTTATTTTGCGAAAATCTGTAATGGAAACCCAGCTAATTATTAGTGACATAATTGTTAATGTTGATTAAAAAAATGTGCGTCGACATGTTGTTTAATGTTGTAAATTCATGATGAAATCAGGCTGGTGGCCGCTTTCTGCTTCATACTTGCTGCAGTACCATAACATGAACTGCTGGGTGCAGTGTCGCTTCACCATTTACATCGTGAAGAAGAATTGCTCAACAGAAGAAGAACCAACCTAAAGTCTCAAAAGTTTGGGACCATTTCACTGAAAACTTATTCTACACACCTGAGGTAGAACTAACACCTGTGACATGAAACTAACAGTAATATGTTAGAATCAAAGCAGCGGAAAACTATTTAATAAAAAACTCAATAACATAGCCTTGAAAGGAAGACAATGGTCACATGACTCCAGCGTTTAAAAGAACAAAAAATGAATTCATATATATTTTGTACAATCACTGTGTTTTATGGCACTTACAATATTGTATATTATGTACATTATATTGAGGATTGTATTTTTTCGACGAAATGGGAAAACTGTAATAAAAACTTTTGACCACTAGAGGGAAAATGATGGGTTAAAAAACAAACGTAGGTAAAAATGGATTAGAAGATTTTATATTTTTTTTAAATTAGAATTTTATTTATTTTTTTCAAATACACTTCACACACAATAAATATCAAATAACTGTATCCTAAACTTAAATTGGGCCCTATAAAATCTGCATTAACGGAATCACGGAATCAACCAATGAAAACGGTTAAATGCGGAAATGGACAAAATCGGCTTGAAACGCCGTCATCGTGTGGCAAAGAACGTTTTTTTTTAAATGGGGAAATGTTTCCGGGGACCACTTATTAGGTGCACCGCCCTCCCTCCTCCTGTCCTGGCTGCATTAAACTCCGCCTACATCACCACAAACACCGTCTAAAACAACGTAAATCATGACTGACTCCTAAATACAGAGCCACAAGTGCCTGTTTAACTTTGCTGTGCCTGTGAAGCTCCGCCCATTTTTCGTGTAGCGCAGCGGTGCTCCGTGAAAACGTGATCAGCTTTAATCATCTTCATCTGCTCAGTGTTCGATCTGTTATGTCTGACTAAGAATAACGCAGTCTGTGTCGTCCTTTAGTTCTTTTTATTCCAGCATTTTGTCCGTACCGCGTAGCTACACATTCACAGTCAGCTAGCTACCTCAAGTACAACCGTTTCTGTGGGAACTTCTGGTTTACAAAATAAAAGTCAGTTGGAGCAACGTTATTAGAACGTTACATTCTAACAACATCTCATCAGAGCTTACAGAAGACAAGGATCATTTAAATTAGATTAAGTTGATCAAAACTTAATCAATAAACCTGATCAGTTTCAATTGATCCCTGAGAGGAAATCAGGTGACGTTAATGCTGTTTCTCATACTTAATAATTAAAATTGAGCAGTCAGAATAATCACTACAACTTATATCTACCTTTTAATTGTATCTTACTTTATTTTGACATACATTTTTGTTTAATTATGATTTTTTTTATTTATTAGTATTTATTTTGTTTCCTCACAGGAGTTAAAAACTAATAGTTTCTTTAAAAAAATGATAAATATTCTAAAAAAACGAATTTAAAAAAATTCAAGTGGAAAAAAACGGGAGTTTGGGGAAAAATAAAATGATTTATTGGCCCTACTTAACTTTCTCAAATATAAATCGAGTTTGAATAAATGCAGTATAAAAATATCTTGTCACTGTTGTGCACTA
The DNA here is from genome assembly GCF_900634775.1 of Gouania willdenowi. Lineage (NCBI taxonomy): Eukaryota > Metazoa > Chordata > Actinopteri > Blenniiformes > Gobiesocidae > Gouania > Gouania willdenowi. Next base: position 2,454,311 of record NC_041055.1, on the reverse strand, counting down.
ATCCTGCCGACTGCTGTATTTGTAACACACACTTAATAACTTTAATAAACACATTTGTGATATCAAAATGGGGTCACAACTCAAAAAGATTGGGAGCTCAATATTTTATATATATATATATAGATGTACTGTATGTATGTATAATTTGGTTTTATCAATTACTAGAAATTTTAGGTGACTGCCATTTGAATTCCAGGCGACCCAGACGTGGGCTGCACAACCCCAAGTTTGAAATACACTACTTTAAAGACTCATTAAATGTGTTTTGTATGGAACGTGATCTTTTTCTGTGGTAGAGATCTGTATTTGTACCTCAGTGTGGACCAAGTTTAACTTTAAATATTTTATTATCAACAATGTTAGAGCAGCGTAGACGTCGCAGCCGTTTGCTACACTTGCTAAAGCTAACATTTAGCTCACCCGTTTTTACAGTAAAAAATATGGTATTAATGTGTGATATTGTCCTAAAACATGTGGGTGAGGGCTGTATTCAGTGTCAGAAGAGATTTGATTAAAACAAAAAAAAAACTATGATCACAGTAAAGTAGAACCTTTGCTGATTATTTATTAATGTTATTAGTCATTAAGTGTGAGTTTCATGGGTTAACATTTACGTTTGCATGCTCGTCCTGCTGTCGATCTCTGATCTCTGTGCATCTGCGCTTCTTCTCTCTCTCTTTCTCTCTGTGCAAAGCTCTAATTCTGCTCTCAGCTATTTTAGTTAAGACGGCGGCGGTTTAAAATCCTCCCACTGATCAAACGGCGAGCTGGAAGCAGCAGCAGCAGGAGGAGATGTTCCCGTTTAGCTTCAGACAACTGAAACATACGTCATCCATTAAGAAATGAGTCATTAATTAGTCCTGGAGCACTATTTCTCAGTGACCGCCTGTTATTAAACGATCAACTCATCACCGACCAACAACATGTGATTTTTAAAACGAACTGAGATTTGATAATAGATGTAAATAATAAATATAATCTATAGTAATGAAGACAAATGGATGCAGGTGCCTGCCGCCCGCATCATTGAACACGGCATTAGCATTAGCCTAGCATTAGCATTAACTAGCTTTGGAATTATTCTAGCATTAGCATTTGTTAGCATTAGCATTTGGCTAGTTTTAGCATTAGCCTAGCAGTAACTAGCATTAGCAGCAACATAAACTTTAACCTAGTAATAGCGATTGCCTAGCATAATAGTTAGCATTATCTAGCTATTAGCCTATTAATTAGCATTAGCCTAGCATTTGCCTAGAATTAGCAGCAACCTAGCATGCACACCTAGCTGACATTAGCATAGCCGAGCATTTGCCTAGAATTAGCAGCAAGCCTAGCATGCACACTAGCTGACATTAGCATTAACCTACATTTACCTGGCAAACCTAACATTTACCTGGCAATAGCACGAGCCGAGCATTAACTTAACATTAGCAGTAACCTAGCATTTACCTAGCATAGCATTAGCTTAATACTAGCATTAGCCTATCAGTTAGCATTTGTCTAGCATTAAATTAGAAATAGCATAGCATTAACATTAACGTAGCATTAGCTAGCATTAGCCTAGCAATAATATTTGCCTAGCATTAGCCTAGCATTAACCCAGCATTAGCTCGCATTAACCTAGCATGTAGCATTTGCCTAGCAGTAGCATTTCAGCCTAGCTTTATTCATCAGACAGCTATTGATTTTAACAGTTGAATGGTTGAACAGCTGAAGTTCAAAGTTTGAAGTCGTTAAATCTTTAATGTTGAAATTCACAATAAAAATGAATGGAACATTTTTTGTACAAAAAAAATTTGATAAAAGTTAGAAATCACAAACGTACAAACACCCCCTTGGCTGAATTTTTGACACATTTTGATATCTTAGTTGTGCCTCCGGCATCCTAATGATATAAGAATAAATCTGAATTATTGGGGGTGTTATTGATGAGTGAGCGGGTTTAACTGAGCCCATGAAAAGAAACAAGCTAAGTGTGTGGTTTCAGGGTGGCTAACTGGAGGGGCGTGTCCTCTGTGTACAGGTAAATCCCACCTGGCCATCGTTCAGAAGGTGAACAACGAGGGCGAGGGTGACCCGTTTAACGAGTGCTGGGTGATTGGTCACTTTAGAGGACGTCATTGAGGAGATCATCAAGTCAGAGATCCTGGATGAGTCGGATCTTTACAGTTAGTCAGAGGACATGATCTATGTGGTCCTACAGATCTAGGTATTATATGAGCACTATGTCTTTCTCTAACAGCTGATAACAGGAACAGGAAGAAAGTGGATCCCAACAAGAATAAGCAGGGACTTCTCAGCCTTCAAACAAGACAGTGACAGTAAAGTAAAGATCTCTCTCAGCTCATGCTCGCCGCTCATCGCTTCCTGGCCACAGGTGGGAATTATCCTTACATTCATTCTAACTTTATAAACTTAAACTACTTCAGTCGACAAAATCTGCAGAGGAACAAATCATTACAGTTACTTTCACTGATGATGATCTTCCTGAAACTTGTCCCAAACCCTTTAAGTCCTTTGTAGTCTTTGGTGTGAGTGAGCTTGAGAAGCGCTGACCTCTGACCCCTGACCCCTCGTGTCTCCGCCCCTTCAGAGGTCAACCTCTTCAGTCCATGCCAGATCACAGAGAAAGTCCTGCTGAGGATCCTCAGACATCCAGATGTGGTCCAGGAGCTGAAGTTTAACGACAACGACAAACGTTCACCACATCACTTCCTGTATCTGAGAGGGAAACCAGTGGACTTCTTTATCCTCATCCTGCAGGTACACACACACACACGCATGCACATGCACAACATACGGGCTCACACACACAATGCACGCGCACACGAGCGCATACACAATGCACACGCGCGCGCACACACACACACAATGTAAGCACACAGCGTACGCGCACACACACACACACACACACACGCATGCACATGCACAACATACGGGCTCACACACACAATGCACGCACACGCTCGCGCATACACAATGCACACACACGCGCGCACACACACACACACACACACAATGTAAGCACACAGAGTACGCGCACACACACACAATGCAATGCACACACACGCGCGCACACACAATGTACGTACGCACACACGCGAGCACACACACAATGTAAGCACACACAGCGTACGCACACACACGAGCACACAACGCACACACATATTATTCACACACACACACACAATGTATGCACACACATACACACTTAGTATGCACACACACACACACACACAACATACGCACACACACAAGCACGCACACACACAAACACACAACATACACACAACCACCATAACTTTAGCTCAAACTAGCTCAAAATCTGCTTTGAACTCTATCTTAAACTAGCCTGAACTCCAGTTTCTAGTTTGAACTCTAGATTAAACTAGCCTTAACTCTAGTTGAATTCTAGTTGTAGTTTGAACTCTAGTCTACTTGACTAGCCTGAACACTAGCTTGAACTCTTGGTTGTACTTTAAATTCTAGTTGAACTGGCCTGAACTCCTACTTGATCGCGCCTTAACTCTAGTTCCTAGTTTGAACTCAAGCTTAAACTAGCCTGAACTCTAGCTTGAACACTAGTTGTGGTTTGAACTCCTGCTCAAACTAGCCTGAACTCTAGTTGTAGTTTGAACTCTATTTTAAATTAGCCTAAACTCTAACTTGAACTCAAGTTTTAAAACTGGCCCAAACTTTAGCTTGAACTGGCCTGAACTCTTGTCATTTAACTCTAGCTCAAACTAGCTTGAACTCTTGTTTGAACTCAAGCTTAAATATTTAACTGCAGTTGCGCGCTCCACAGAACACAGATAATTACTACAAAACAGACAAACTGAAGAGACAAAGCAGTTTATGTATAACCTGATAAAGACTCAAACAAACTGTACGAGTGTAAAAAGTCAGAGTTAGTGTTGGAGACGCTGGAAGTGTCTGTGGCTGTGGCAGCTTCCTGATCTACAGAAGTGCTTGACACACGGAGCTTAAGACTTGTGCGTGCGTTTGTGAGAGAGTGTGTGTGTGTGTGTGTGTGTGTGTGTGTGTGTGTGGTGTTTGTGTGTGTGTGTGTGCGTCCGACCCCTGAGGTGTGGATGAACTGAGCTCAGGCTGAACTGGAGCGCCGCTCTCAGTTTTTCTCTTCTCACATCACAGAGGTGGTGTAGGTAGGGTCAGCATTTAGAATAATGACCACTCCCATCATGGTCATTTTGTGTGTTTTTGGAATCATATTGTGCCCTATTTTTGGCCATTTAGCGTATTCTTGTGTACGTTTCCATTTCCTTTGTGCATTATTTTCATAGATTTTTGTGTTTTTTTGTCTGGAGTCATATTTGTGTGTTTTGGGTTGTCCTTTTTGTACATTTTGGTTGTCTTTTGTGTGTCTTTTGAATTATTTTATGTATTTTTGTTGTAGTTTTGTATGTTGTGGAAGTCAGTTTGAGTAATTTTCCCTCAGTTTTTTCTTGATATTTGGTATTTTTTTGGGTCATTTTGCTTATTCAGTATTTGTGTATTTACCCTTTCCTGTTGTGCATTTGTTTTCAGTAATTTCTGTGTATTCCTTTGTCTGGAGTCATGTTTGTGGTTTTGGTTGTCATTTAGTGTCTTTTTGAATTATTTTGTGTCCTTCATGTGTTTTTGTTGTAGTTTTGTTTTTTGTGAGTCATTTTGTGTATTTGTTTTTGAGGGCTAGCACTGCCCATGTCTGCTCTCTTCTTCACTCTGATTGGACATCTCTGAAGGTCAGAGAGTGATTCAGTCATTCTTCACGGTGAGGTGAAGGGGTTGCAGGTTCTCCCTCAGGTGTCTCCTGAAGCAGAGCGCATTACTTAATGCAGGATGTAAAATTTATAAAAGGTCAAAGTGTTTCTTTACCTGTCACAGGAGCCGAGTGACACACACACACACACACACACACACACACACACACGTGTGATGCTGCAGTAAACTGTAAAAATGTTTTGGACCAACTGGTGATCGTGTTAGCTGGTGACTGTCTGTTTTTGCCGGCTGTTCTCAGAAGTAGAGATCTGCACTTTTTACAGCTGTTTTGGCTCCTCACATCTCTCTATACAACCAAGAAATCTCTGTGTGTCAGTGTGTGTGTCGGTGTGGGTGTGTCTCAGGGTGTGTGTGTGTGTGTGTGGGTGGGGTGTGGTGTGTGTGTGTGTGTGTGTGTGTGTGTGTTGGTGTGTGTGTGTGTGTGGTGTGTGTGTGTGTGTGGTGTGTGTGTGTGTGTGTGTGTGTGTGTGTAGTGTGTACCTCAAATATCTCTGTGGACCAGGAATCAGACTGTCTGAGACTTTCAACGTGGCTGCTGCTTGGTTCAAGGGTGTGCAATGTCAGATTTGTTTGGAAGCCCCACCCCCATGCCCCACCTCTAGAGTTGATGGACTCAGTGATGATGTCATCATGATGTGGTGCCATCTAAACTGAGTGTTGTGGGATTAATGACACTAAACGAGTCCAGACCGAGTCTGATCCGGATCCGGATCCGTGAGAACAACAAACTGGAATGAGAATAGATGGGGTTCAACTCCCTACAGTGTCCTTGCTATAAGCTAAAATATAATGAAAACACAATAGTTATCACAATACACGTTTCACAACAAACCTAAATGTCCCTGACGTCCCACCTTCAAACACAACCTCATTAACCATTCATGAAAAAGCTATTGAACCTCCCACTTTTCTATTGCTATACATACTTCCTACGGGCACTGACCTAGTTTTATTAAATTACGAAAATAGCATCAAGCATACATTAAAAACACTGTTAGCCAGGTAGTTTATAATTATTTGGGCAATAGTATATATTCAAACTAAGATGTAAATTATTGTTTTAATCAGAAATAAAATGGGTTAAAAGTGACCAAAAATGGTGTAAAAGTTGGTGAAATGGGATTTTAAAAACCACAGAAATTGGTTAAAAGTTGCAAATTAGAGTGGTTAAAAACGGAGAGAAAAAGTGGTGAAAAAGGGTTCAAAGTGTCAAAATATTGGCGTGAAAGTGGCAGAAAAAAGTAGGAACAATTAGTTTCAACTGGTAAATAATGGGCATGACAAATTGTGATTAAAGTGGCAAAAATAAGCAACATTAATGGGTCAACATATGTGACATTAGGGTGGAAAAGTGGTGGGAAAGGGTTTATTAGTGCTGAACATGTCTTGAAGGTAGAAAGAAATGTGCAGAAAAGACAGTGAAATTTGATGAAGTTGCAGAAATGGGAGTAATGTAGCAAAAACGCATTAAAAGGAGAAAAAATACGGCAAGAAAAAAAGGTTGAAATATGGCAAGTTTGGTGTAGTTGCAGAAAAGGGTAAAAATAAGCAAAAATTGGCTCAAATTGTTCTGTTAATATTCTTAGTTTCTTGAAGGCATCTGGTGACCCCCTCCCAGTGTCTCTTGACCCCGGTGTTGAGAACCCTGCTTAAAGGAGGGCAACAGAAAGGCTTTTAGTACCACTGACCATTAGAACAAGTATTTGTTATTTCTATGGTTTTGGTCTCTGGAACCTTTACACTGTGTTGTCTGTGTATGAATACGTTTCTTCTCACTTCTGTTTGGTTGTGGCTCTCGGTCTCCTTGATGTTTGATTCCTCTTTATTTTGAAGGTTCCTGATGTCTGTGTTTCAGGGTCGGGTGGAGGTGGAGGCTGAAATGAGAACATGAGGTTTGAAACCGGGCCGTTCTCCTTCTACGGTGTCATGGCTCTGAGCGTGCCGTCACTGGTGAGTCAACCATGTGCTGCACAGGGACCGCCCCCCCCCACTGGGGACATGGGACATTTAAGCAGCTGCTGGTCAACGACTTTATCACCTTATTGGTTTTTGTTAAATGCTGAGAAAAGTAAGTTCTAACTGACTTTTAAATGCTTTTTTTGTTGCACTTTATAGTCTAATAGTGTCGTTTTTGACTGGAGACAGTAAATAAGAAGAACCTGTGCTTTTATTTTGAAGGAAATTAATTTTTCCAGCCCAGCTTTATCTATTGTTATCTCCAACACTAGGGGGCAATAATGTTCTTAAGTTTTATCCTGGGTTTATTATTATTTACTTAAATGTGTCTTATTTTTATTTCATTCCAACAACTTCATTGTCTTCTTTTTTTTTTTAAATAATATGTTAAGCTTTCATTTATTCAGGTTTCATTTATTTATTTTTTTTCTAATTTGTTTTGGATTTTAGAAAAAAAAAATTCAAATTGATTTTATATTTTTTATTATTTATGTTATGCTGTATTCTGCAGGGTTGGTTGAGTTTTAACAGCAGAAGCTGCATGACTGTGACACCTTAAAATAGTTTTTTTAGATGCTGGGCTTTCTGACTTTAAACTAGGGCTGGGTGATATGAACCCAAACTCTTTGGATATTTTTAAATAAAATAAAATCTGTCCAGAAAGACAATTTGGGTTAAATTTGCTCGAATCAAAATGCCACACAGACACATTTATTAACAAACAACTGCGCAACATGTGACTCTTTTGGCTGGTCCTCTAAGAGACAGCACGTGTGAGTGAGTTCTTTAGTGTGGATGTTTCGGGAAAGGTTTGTGTTAGAACGCACTCAGAAATCCATCTAATTCAATTAAATTAAATTCAACTTTATTTGTATAGCGCAATTTACAACAAAGTCATAAAATTCATAATACATAATAAAACTGAGCTTGTCATGCTGTTCTGAGAAGTAGCAAAAGCAGCGACTCCTAAAATTAGCATTTTTATACAAAATTTGCTATGAAATAAAATATTCGATAAAGGTGATATGTAATTTTCAATATCGCCAAAATAGAAAACTCAATATATCTTAAATCTAGATAGATTGCCAGCCCTACTGCATACTGTATTGAAGCCTTTTTGTTGCATTTAATAAACGACTAATGAGTTAATAAGAAACTTACCAATCACTAACCAATCACAGGCTGTTTAAAGAGTCACATGTTTTAGTTTTTTGCTAACAACGGTTTTGCATAGTTTCAATGAGAAAAAAGTGCTCCAGCACTAGTTAATGACTCGTGTAGTAATAAGCTAACAAAAACCCTGACGGGAGGAGCTTTACTTTGAAGTTTTCCCCTCATTTTCACATTCTACGTTGCTGCTGGTCGTTAACACAGCGACCACCAGAGGGCGGCCAACGTGTGGCTAAGCTAAGCATAGAAGGTGAAGCTAAATGAATAAAGCTGTGTCTCTCTGTCTCTCAGCCGTCACCCCCCCCCTGTCCCCCTCAGTGCAGTCCCCCCCTCCTCGACGCCTCTCCTTAAAGAGGTTTTCTGTGTTCTCTCGTTTCCCAGGTAAACACTCGCACGGCCGGCCCCGCCTCTCCTTCCTCTTCCTCCTCTTCCTCCTCTTCTTCCTCTTCTTCCTCTGTTTGAACTGATTTTCTTTTATTTCATCCTCTGCTGTCTCCTGATCCAGCAAGCACACACACACACACACACACACACACACACACTATTATTATTACACACACACACACACATCATTATTATTATACCCACACACACACACACACACACATCATTATTATTATACACACACACACACACACATCATTATTATTATGCACACACACATCATTATTATTATTATACACACACACACATTATTATTATTATACACACACACATTATTATTATTGTACACACACACACATTATTATTATTATTATACACACACACACACACATCATTATTATTATACACACACACACACACACACACATTATTATTATTATTATACACACACACACACACATCATTATTATTATACACACACACACACACACACACACACATTATTATTATTATTATACACACACACACACACACATATTATTAGTATTATTATTATTATACACACACATTATTATTATTATTATACACACACACACACACACACATCATTATTATTATACACACACACACACATTATTATTATTATTATACACACACACACATATTATTATTATTATTATTATTATACACACACATTATTATTATTATAATACACACACACACACACATTATTATTATTATAATACACACATACACACACATTATTATTATTATTATACAGACACACACATTATTATTGTTATTATACAGACACACACATTATTATTATTATACACACACACACACACATTATTATTATTATTATGCACACACACATTATTATTAATATTATTACACACACACACATTATTATTATTATTATTATACACACACATTATTATTATTATTATACACACACACACACTTTATTATTTTAAAATTCATGCAAATACAATTCTTTAATACATCGTCAAATTTTACACTTTTGAATTTAAAAAAAAATAAAATTTAATTTACAGATTTCTACTCATGCACTTTTTTTGCAATTTGGTGATAAAAACAAATCGACTCATGCACTTAAAAACATGTATTTACAAGTTTTACTTTAGTTTTTTTTCACTACTTACAAAAATCTGCTTTTTAAATCTAATTTTGATTTAATGTTATATTTAGAAATTCTACTGTTACATAACTTTTCCCATTTTTTTTTACCCTTTCTAATTCTTTTTTTTTCTTTACTACTTACAAATATCTGTTTTTGTTAATAACCTTTTGATTTAATTTTAAATTTCTGCTTAATTTTTTAAAAATTCTACTTTTACTACAATTTTTTGAAAGATTTTACTACCTACAAATATCTGGGTTTTTTTTATACCTTTTTGATGTAATGTTATATTTTAAAATTCAAGATTTCTGCATAACCTTTTCCAATTTTAAATTTGCTTACAAATTCCATTTTTCTACACTTTTTAAAAAAATGTTTTACTACTTACAAATATCTGTTTTTTTTAAAAAATATCCTTTTAATTTAATGTTATATTTAGAAATTCTACCGCTGCGTAATGTTTTACATTCTTAAACTTACCTACAAATTCAGTTTTTCTCACTTTTTTTGTAGCAATTTTTCTTCTGCACAAAAAATTAAATCCTGCACGACATTTTATTTTTTAATTCACAATTGTACTTCTGAATCAATTTTTCGAGCATTACATTACGGTGTGTTTGCAACGCTTGCTGGACGGGACTCTGGAGCAGTGCCCTCTAGTGTCTGAGCCTGTCACTGCAGCCTGTTTTTAACCAGATGTTTTCCTTTACAACAGCTGGAGTTCAGGCTGGTTCACTCTTTCTTCATTCTGATATCTGCTGAGTCCTCAGAGAGTCCGGACACTCACTCACAACCAGTGACCTGTACATGTTCAACATGTTTCAAAGTAAAACAAAGTCAAAACTCAGGAGATAAATTCAAATTCTACAAATTCTTTCAGATTTTGCCAAAAATTAGAATTTTTAAAGAAAGAAAACCAAAAAGTTAAGAGTACAAAAAAAACTTCTAAAGTATTTAAATTTTAAAACTAAACAATAACCAGTCGAGGAAAAAACATCACCAATAACATGGTATAAACCAGGCGTCATCAACACGGTGCCCGCATGGACCATGTGCGGTGCCATAAGGAGCTCTAGTCACCAATGAGCTCCATTTAAAATTGGATTTACTTTCCAGGATTCAAAATCACAAAGATAAATACAGATGTAGTTAGTACTTATCAGCGTTAAATACTGCTGTACATGATGATGGTTTAGTATTAAATTACCATCTTTAAATGTTTATTTTCACTAAAACAAATGTTTTTAAGTGTTGCAGATATGGTGTATGGGTTGTGGTATGTTATATACAGTATAATATGATATGTTTTTAAAAACGCAATGATGGATTTTCATAAAATGATAATATTTTACAAACGTACATTATGCGATTAGTTAAAAGTTGTGTTAGTAGCTAGTGAAATATGAAGATGAAAATGAAACTACATAAATTAGGAGAAATAAAGTGTTCCATGTTGAAAATTAAAGAAAGTGTCTATTTGTACGGTTGCCGTACAGACGACCCCTGGTGCTATTGGTACGTTTACCGAACTACACGTATGTAGTGTCTTAGGGTGACGTTTAGTCTTAGTCACATGACCTAGACTGGCCAATGAGGGGCGCTGCGTACGATAGAATGTCAGTATATTGATACGACATTGTTTTTAATGATAAAATGATCCTCAACAGAAGTGAAAGGTAGTTATATGAAACACATTGTATTAATTATTAACTACGTATGTGTAGAACTGTAACATAGTTTCTCTGGTTTGCATTTTATTAAATTGTAGATGTTTTATATATTTTCCATCCAATTACAATTACAAAGTAAATTGTCTTTATAATTATAAATATAAATACATCATTGTAATTAATCATCAATTACGTAATTACAAAATTATAATTGACCCCAACCCTGGTTAGTGCTGAGGTTTAAACTTAATGTCCATCACTGTGTTTGACCACAGCCAATGAGGACACACCTAACGAGCAGAGAGACGCCGTGATTGGCTGAGGTTTTCTGTTCATTCTCTGAGAACTCACGCAGCATCCGTTCCCAGAATGTTCTCCCTCATTGACTCCTCCCATCATCACCTAAAGCCCCTCCCGTTTTAAATCATCACTATAACGGACCAATGAGAGCCAGTGGATGATCAAACGATGCTCTTTATTCACCGCATGGCATGTTTGTCTCCATGGAAACGCCTCTGTTCTCTAACTACATTCTTCTAGTTGGACACTCACCATCTCACTGTGTTTCCTGTTTCTCCTCACCTCTGCCGAGCGTGCCTTTGACCTTGACCCCACCTCCTCTTCCTCTGTGACCTCACGCCGCTCTGTGTCGCCCCCCAGAGTTCAGATCTCCATCGCACGGAGGCAACCTGAACCGCTCGGCGTCGCTGAGCTGCACTGAGCGCGCTCCGGAGAGCGGCTCAGTGGGCGGGAGCAACTCTCAGATCCCAGGAACGCCGCTGCAGTACGTCCCAGACTTCTGTGTGCGCGCACTGACCGATCTACAATTTGTTAAGGTGATTTTTACACAAACGTGACACAAAACGACAACAGTCAGAACGTCACAACAAATCACCTGTGAGTGGTTAATGTTCATCCTAACGTGTAGAATATGACCTGCAAAAACAAATACAACAAATGACTACTAAAACACACAAAAGGACCACAAAGACGACCTGGTGTAAACTAAAAAGTTGCCATATTTTCATGAACAAGTTTAATGAAAACTAACACTAATATGTTAATATGTTAACCATTTATCACATGTCAGAATACATACAAAATTGCAGAAAAAATACACAAAAAGAAAAGACAATTATTTGTCAAAAAAAAATAACAAACACAAATTTGCCAAAAATGCAAAGTGAATTGAAAAATAAACAAAACCAATCAACCACACAAACAACCCAAACAAAAATACACATAGAAGGACAGAAAACACACAAAAAAACCTTTAAAAAACAGCAAAAAAACATGCATATGAATCCAAAAATATATAAAATGTCAGAAAAATACAAAAAAGGACAATAAAAACACACTGACATGACTCCAAAAACAACAAAAATACACACAGGTGACTCCATAACCTAAACATAAAAGGAAGAAGCAAGCTGCAGAGAATAGTAAACCTTGCCTCAATAATCATAGGGACAAAACAGAAACAAGTAAGTTGTATGTACGAGGAAGTGCTGAGGAAAAAAGCTGTCAAAATAGAAAACGACCCGTCCCATCCACTCAATAGGGAGTTTGAACTTCTCCCCTCGGGTAGACGTTACAAAGTGCCAAGGGCAAATCGTAATATTTTAAAAAATTCCTTTATCCCTAAAGCAATTGGGGTACTGAACACCATGTCCCGTTGATGTGTTGTATACTGCCACTGCTGTCCTGCTTCTTTGCCCTGAAGATGTCTGTGTGTAAGTGTTGTTGTTGTTATGCTGTTCTGCTTGTTGTTTTTATATGAGACCAAAGATAAAACTCCACACTGTGGACAATAAATGAATTAACTAACTAACTAACTAACTAACACAAAAAGATGACTGAGAAATATGCAACAATTGCTCCAAAAATATTTTTAAAAAAAACTACACAAAACGACCACAAAAACCAAGCCAACCTGGACTTACTGTAACTAAAGAGTTTAATGAAAATTTGTTCATAAATTATTTCAGTTTGTGGCAGGATGAGGAGTTCACTAATATGTTATATGTTAACCATTTATTACAAGTCTTTAAGTTAACGTGAAAATACATGCAAAATTACAGAAAAATACACAAAAAGAAAATAAAACAAAATTAAAAAAACCCACACATAAATACACCAGAAATAAAGACACAAAAAACCCCAACAAAAATACATGCAAATTATCCAAAAATGCACAAAATGACAGAAAAATACACAGCCCTGCTGTGATAGGCTGTGATTGGCTGCGATAGGCTGTTGTCACGGCAAATTTGCGGTTGACCTCATTTGGAGACATGATTTATTGCTCTGGTTGAGTGATGGAGTCCAGGCGAGGCATTGATGATTTTATAAAAATGGTTTATTATAAAACTAAATAAAAAAGAGTACAAAGATGGACAAAATTAGTGACCGCCCGGGCGGACGTCCGATGATCGAGTGGCCCACAGTTCTAACTCATCACGTATATTCCCCTCAGTCCCCCTCCCTCCTCCCCCCAGGAGATAAAGATGACAGAGGAGGTGAAAGAAGAGAGTGAAAAGAGACAGTTTCTTCTTTAGGTCAAAACAACCAGTTCTCTGGTATCTCCTGATTGTCGTGAGTGTTGGAGGTGTCTGCGTGTATGGTGTTTGTGTGTATGAATGGATGTGTATTGGGTGTGTATATGTGACTATGTGAGTGTGTGTAGGCATGTGAGTGTGTGATGCCTCTGTGTCTGAGGGATAAGATGTGTTTTGGGAAGCTGACCTCGAGAAGAGAGCAGAAAACATGAGACAGCAGAAATGAAAAAGTCTCAACTTAAAGCCTTAAAAAGAATAAGGTCTATGAGTAAATATGTTAATAAACATAACTAACAATTTTGCCCTGACACTGTGAAAGGCTGTGATTGGCTGTGATTGGCTGTGATTGGCTGTGACTGGCTGTGATTGGCTGTGATTGGCTGTGATTGGCTGTGATTGGCTGTGACTGGCTGTGATTGGCTGTGATTGGCTGTGTTCGTGTGTTTCAGATCACTAGAGCTCAGTACCAGAACGGTCTCCTGGCATCCAGACTCGACTCCTCGCCACAGTCTCCAGACGGCAGCCACGCCCGCCTCGACACCGTCGCCCCGCTGCCGCCCATCACACCTCCGGGGACTCGAACCCCTCTGCCTTTGGCCACACCCCCCGTGAAGCGGCTGCCCCCCAACGTCCGCAGCGCTCCCAGTCAAACGCCTTCCAGCCGCCGGCCCAGCCAGTGTCTCCCGCAGGCAACCCCGCCCTCCGGTAACCACGCCCCCCTGGCCACGGTCAGCACCGCCCCGGGCGCCGCCCTCAGCACCTCCAAACCCTCCTTGCTCTCCTCCAGCCCTGAGAACGGGCCTGGGGAGACGGCCGCTTTGCTCAGTGAGCAGCCCAACTGTGTGGGAGCACGGCCACACACGCACACCATCAGCCACGCACACACCGAGAGCACCATCTGACCCCACGCACACACACACGCACACCATCAGCCACGCACACACCGAGAGCACCATCTGACCCCACGCACACACACACGCACACCATCAGCCACGCACACACCGAGAGCACCATCTGACCACACGCACGCGCACACACACACACACACACACACACACACACACACCGAGAGAACCATCTGACCACACGCGCACACACACACACACACACACACACACCATCAGCCACGCACACACCGAGAGCACCATCTGACCCCACGCACACACACACGCACACCATCAGCCACGCACACACCGAGAGCACCATCTGACCACACGCACACACACACACACACACACACACACCGAGAGCACCATCTGACCACACGCACACACACACACACACACACACACACACCATCAGCCACGCACACACCGAGAGCACCATCTGACCCCACGTGCACGCGCTCCTGCACGTGCCCGCTGTGAGTAGAGCTACGCTGGTCCACGGCGTGCGTGTGTCATTCCCGCCTAGTCCATTAACACGTCATTCCACATTAATTCATTCCAACCTTTAAAAACACTCAGATTATCCTTTTAATATATTTGACTCTAAATACTTGGAACAACAAATGATCGTCTTTGTTTCTACGACAGAATCAACCATTTTTTCCCGTTTGAAAACGAAGAAAAAAATTGATGAATATCTCAATATTTTTTCTTAAAATGGCGATAAACGATATAAATTTCAATATTTTTTACTTAGTGAAGTCTGATTATAACAACACTTCTGGGTTAAATTTGCTGTTCCACACTAGCACATTATTACAAACAGATACACAATATGAGCCACTTTAGTCTTTTTTCTCCTGTAAGGGACAGCACGTGTGAGTGAGTTCTGTAGCGTGGCTTGTTTAGATGAAGGTTTGGGTTAAGACGCACTCAGTGATCGTCTGTGATTTTCATGCTGTTCTGAAAAGTAGAGAAAGCAGCGACTGCTAAAACAAGTATTTTAAGACAAAAAAAGCTATAAAATAAAATATATCATTATTGCCGATATGTAATTTTCTATATCGCCAAAAAAGAAATCTCGATATATCTTAAATTTTGATATATTGCCCAGGACTAGTTCTGAGTTACACGTGGAGGTGGTTTTACTTTCCGATGATCTTATTTGAAGATAAATAATGAAATAACTCACCAACAGTTATAATTTTTAAAGCTTTATAGACGCCGTGTTGTTGCATAAATAGATCCACTTGCTTTGAGACCCAGCGGAAACATGGCGCGTCCCACTTTTGGGTCCTGTACCACATGTTGAGACTTTTCCTTTTTGTTTTTTCTCGACTTTTTGAGGATTATTTTTCCAAAGAGTGAAACTTTTTCACAGTTTGGCTTTAGTGTCTAATGTCACGTCACAGCAGGTGTGTCGTTTTTAAGGAGTTTGGTTTTATTTATTTATTTATTTATTTATTATTTATTTATTTATCTGACGCGTTGATGATCAGACCACTGACTGTTTAATCACGAATGAAATGACACGTCTATTTCTGCATTTCTGTATTATTATATAAACATATTTACACTAAATACAAACGCACCCCTATTACATATTTAATGTACAAAATGATGTCCAATATTATAATAATAATAATACTGTGAAATTAATATAGTGGATAAAAAAATATTTGTAATCCCAAACACATTTCCCAAATTAAATTCTGATTTTAAATGTCTTTAAATTATTTTAATAGATTTTTATTAACCGTGTATTCATTAATTCAGAATCAATGCAAAATAGTTACTGTAGATTTTTTTAAATGTACAATATTTTGGTATTAAAAAATATTTTCTGTTGTTAAAAAGTTATTTTACATAATTTGATTAATTGAAAAACTAACATGCACTTTAACTCACATTTACATTAAGCAATTTTACAAATCTGAAACGCACAAACAGGGAAATAATTGCCATTATTTGGTGTGAGCCGAGTGTAAAACGTGCAGAAACAGATGCTTTATTACATTTAACGTGGTTTAAATATAAACAATATTTATTACAGTAAAAAACATGAAGTTAATATTTATCCAATATGTATTTAACTTCCATCCTATTTTTTATTTAATTGAGTTTTTTTTTTTTTTTATGTTTTTGGGAGTCAAAGCTCCGCCTTCTTTTGAAGTTGAAGCTCCGCCTTCTTTGAGAAGCTTTTAGATGTTAGACGGTGACACGTGTAAACATGGCTATTAAACACACTATTATTCATCGTCGTTTCCCACATTAGAACGTCTGCGATGTCTATGGTTTAATAATTAACCAACGTGTACGTACATAACGGATCACATGACCCATTACATCACTACTGTACTACTTTCATTACATTACTACGAATGCTGCATTACACTTCCATCATATGAAATCATTACATTCCTGTCATAGCTAATAATTTATTACTACTGGTTAGTTACATTATTATTATTATCACTAGGGATGGGACGATACACTGATTTCATGATGCGATACAAGACGACATTTTACAAAACCTAAAAATTAAGATTATTTATTCAAAAGTGTTTAATATTTTATTTATTATTATTTATTTATTTGGATTTAAAACTGTATGAGCTTTTCAAGTTTCAAACTAAATCTAAAATATGAAATTAAATAAACAATAAAATAAATGTTACTTGATAATCTTGTGACTTTTTAGAATCACGAGATCTCGATGCTACGTTGCATAGCAATAGCTTAGCTACAATAATCGCTACTTACATTACTTACACTGTTATTACTATTTAAACTACATTACATTACACTAATAATACCATTACTACTACAAACTTTACATAATGGATTACATACTGTATTACAACACATTAAAATACTGCATTACTACTTTAATTATTTATCTTCTAATATTACTTCTAAATTACATAAAGTAATAAATTACAATACCATAAACAGCACCTTATTTTTGTAACTCTTAAACACAAATTATGTAATGTTATATGTTACGTAATTATGTTTAATTATATTACCTCATTATTATCAAATCTATAATTACATGATGTGATGAAATCACTACATTTATACTATGGTTATTATAAAACTCCATTACTCCATGTATTTCCCTACGTTTTGTGCTTTCATTCCTTTGTTACTACGGCGACCGTTTGGGGATGATTCTTTTAAACGTGCGTTAATGAGTTACTGCGTTGAACGTTTTTTGGTTTCTGAGCTGATCAATGACTCTTTGGTTTGATCGTTTTTAACCAAACTCTGGTGTTTGTTTGCTGCGCTCAGAAGACTTGGTTTAACCTTTGAGAGAACGTGAAAACCTGGGTTAAGGATTGACGAGGAGGAGGACTCTAACTGCACGCGCTCAGTTTGTTTCACTCAAGAAGACTGTGAACTATATTAAGTTTGATTGTGTCGTTTTCCATTGGACTGGTTACGCTGCTGGGTTAATGAACCATTAGTTAAAGAGTCGAATCTTTATACGAGTCAGGACTCATGGATCCTCTGAGTCCTGGACGTCCTACATAAAGGACGTCAAGTCAGCATAGTCAGCGTTAAAGTAGCTTAAAGCAGGGGTTCTCAACCTTGGGGTCACGACCAAATTTGGGGTCGCGAGACACTGGGTGATCGCCAGATGCCTTCAAGAAACTAAGAATATTTTTTGAACAATTTGAGCCCATTTTTGCTTATTTTTTACCATTTTTCTGCAACTACACCAAACTCACCATATTTTAACTTATTTTCATCACTTTTTGCTCCTTTTAATGGATTTTTGCTACATTTCTCCCATTTCTGACACTTCTACATTAAATTTCAATGTTTTTTTTGCACATTTTTTCCACTTTTCAGAGACATGTTCACTTATAAACCTTTTCCACTAATGTCACATATGTTGACCCATTATTGTCACTTTTAACCTCTTTTCATCATATTTCATGCTTATTTAACCACATTCACAATTTGTCATGCACATTAGTTGCCAGTTTAAACTAATTGTTCCAATATTGACACTTTGAACCCTTTTCGCCACTTTGTCTCTCCATTTTTGGCCACTCAAATTGGCAAATTTAACTAATTCTTGTGGTTTTTAAAATCACATTTCACCACCTTTTTCACCATTTTTGGTCACTTTGAACTATTTTATTAGTGATTAAAACCAGGATTTCCTTCTTTAAGATGACTATAATAATAATAATAAACGTTCCTGGATAACAGTGGATATTATTCAGATGAATAAATAAATGTGGTTATCACAGATTCATAGAACAATAGACCATCATTTTACTGACTTTATGGATGGACCCCAAAAATCTCTCCCCTTTATTCCCCCTTATAGATGGTCCTGTCTCCACATGACTGTTCTTCAATGTTCATGTCTGTGTTCAACCACCTTCAGCTACAGTGGGGGTCCCTGCTCTCTAGAACCTTTATTTTGGGGGTCATAGGCTGAAAAGGTTGAGAACCACAGCTTTAAAGGATTCACTGTCAGAATCCTAGAAACAACGTTAAGATTAAGAACCAGGAACACTCAGGACTAAAAGGACTCGATAACAGGACCTGGGCTGAGGGATTCTACACAATCATATAAAAAACAATAAAAATATTATTTATTGACTGAAATGAACCAAATATTTGTAGTGAGTGACTCAGATTCACTCGGATCGATGTGACTCACTTTTCGCCCCCTAGTGGGTGACGAGTGAAGCGCGATGCTGGAGCCACAAGCTAGCTATCTTTTTCTTACCTATAGAGGGAGGAGTGTAAAGGGACGTTATTTTATGGATGACATATTTACTAGATATGCTTTATGAGTTAGCACTGATCTGAAAACACTTTTAGCTCTGAAGTTCACTTTAAATTTGTCGCGTCAACGATCCAAAGCAGTGTTTGTGCGTTGGATAAACAACGATGACGATTACGGTGAAACACTGTGTGAAAACAGACTTCTCTGTTTTCCTCATGAACAAAGTAATAATAATAGTAATAATAATATTGGATTTTCTATAGCGCCTTTCATAGACATTCACCACATTCCACAAAAACAACATGTTTAAGTGAAAGATTGTTTTTATTTGTTTTGCATTTGAATCACTTGAAGTTTTACCTAAATGTTGCAAACGATTCAAATCAGCAAACAAACGAGTTTACTTTAGATATTTAGTTTTTTTTATGTGAGAGTTTTATAGAGCAGCACTTTAAAGCAGCAATTATGACCAATAGAATTTATTTATTGAAGTATTTATTTATTTATTTATTTATTTATTTATTCAGTGCATTTAAGGGTTTGTTTGTTTGTTTGTTTGTTTAAACTGACCCGAGGACGACCCTGAAACATCGTTGTAAATCCTCTCGTCCGCATTAATAACGCAGCCTTATCTTTGTGTTGTGAAATATTTCGAGCTGCCTGTTGGTTTCTACAGGCCTCACGTAGCATTGGGTTGCACTGGTTTCCAGTAAAGCCACTGGTTGGTTTTGTGTGGAACAGTTAGTTAGTTAGTTAGTTAGTTAGTTAGTTAGTTAGTTAGTGTGCCTGTATGAAGAAAAGCAGAGATTACTGTGAGAACAAACCAAACGGGCTTCCAGCTGTGAGCAGCAGCACAAACACTGTGTGTGTTTCTGTAAATAGTAACTGGTTTTATTTTCCAAAGCGTTACAAAGCAATAAAAGTTGCACAGAGAAAACCTTGGATGATCATTCGCTCCTTTGATCTTTTTCTATTTTTTTTATTTTATTCTGACACGATGACCAAAGCTTGTATTCTCTCTGTTGAACAATGTTTTCTATGGAGCCCTGGAACAGACATTATCGTTTCTCTTTTTCAATGAGTTCTACCGAAGAGTTTTTAGCGAGCGCGTAAAACCTTTTATTAGGGCTGAGACTTTATCGCGTTAACTGGGATGAATTATTTACGGAAAAATATAGGAACAAAAATAACGCAGTTAATCACTTTTTTCTGCATTCCAAACAGCGCAGAACTTTTCTCATTGCACGAGTTTCCGGTGTACAGTAGTCATAGTACTGAGGCACAGACCACAACACAAGAAACAGGAGAAATAGAGAAGTCGTTGCTGTGCTTCGTGGGCGTTAATTTTAATTAAAAACAAAAAACAAAAAACTAATGGAAAACAACAGCCCGGTTGCTCACAAATTGTGCAAGAAAGAGTTTGTCGATCACCAGAGCACTTCTAGCTTCAGCTAGCACCTCAATGCTAAACATGTAGCAGCTAGCACTCCAATGCTAAACATGTAGCAGATAGCTCAATACTAACACGTAGCAGCTGGCACCTCAATGCTAACATGTAGCAGCTAGCAGGGACAACGGTCCTAGTGGAGCAGACAGTGTCTCCAATCCACACTGACACTCAGACAGGGTTCAGAACCAAAATGAATAAATCCATGAGTGACAAATGAACAAAGTCAGTGATAAATGATTGTAGTGACAGTCGACCACTCTGTGGTAGAGGATGTGGGCGGGGCTAGAAGCGCTGCTACAGATAGCATTGTCTGACCCAACTTATCAACTGTTATGTAGAAAAACTATTTCAGACTAAATTCATCATCTTCATCAGTTTTTCTGTTTATTCCACAGATATTCTAACTCAGAGGTGTCAAACTCATTTTAGTTCAGGGGCCAAATATGGACCAGTTTGACCTCAAGTGGGTCACCTTAAACATTATTGTGCCCTAGTTTTTAATATCAGTTCAATTCACTTAAACAAATATTGTTTTTGTTACAGATTTATGTGTAATTTAGTGAAATTTAGTGGAATTGTTTGTGAGAAATTGCAAGATTTGTGGAAAAATTTAGTTATTTCCACTGTTTGCAATTAAAAATGACTACATCCATGTGATATAAACAAAGAAAAAATGCAAGCCCCTAAAAATATTGTGGAGTTGCTGAATTTGAGATATGTACAACTCACGTTTTCTCTGCCATTTTGAAATTTACAAAGTCTTTAATTAATTAGATTAATTTTTTTAATCAAATCCCACCTCTACTTTTTATACGCACAGAATAAAACTTTACATTCTAGCAGAAAAAGTTCCACACATCAGAAACCTACAGGTGCGCAGTTTTGTGCACGTAAAACCGTTGTTTTAGCATTAAACTGTTAGCCTGTGAACGTTAAAAGGTTTTACGCACATGTTAAAATATTTTTACACAACCACGTTTTTATTTTTGTTTTTGTGCTCACGATAAATGTTCAAGCATGCGCATATAACTGATTATATGTACAGAAACTTCATGCAAAGGTGAAACTCATTAAGTAAAGAAGATGAATTAATGTCCCTTCTGGGGCTCCGTATTTTCCCTGTCTTCAGAGGGAAATAAACCCATTTCCATGTGTTGTCGGAGCGCTGGAGCGTAACGCAGCTCCTGCAGGTTTGTTTTCACGTCCTGTGATGATTAGACTCCAGCCCTGTTAAATATTCCCCAGTTTTCCACGCTGTGTATCATTCACAGGACGACTGCTGTGCACGTGTAACCATAAAGAAAATGGAACTCGTGTGTTTTGTTCTTCAGGGTTTGATTTCATTGCATGTGCAGAAAATTCAATCATGTTTTTTAGAAATACTGTGAATATATGAGTACGTTTTGGACCTTAAACACATAATAATCTGATCTAAGCTCCTGTTTTCCTTGTACAGTGGGTGCAGAGTTGTAACATAAAGAGGATGTGTGGAGGCTTTCTGTCTAATACAGGGTCAAAGCAAAGAATGGAATATGTCACTTGAAGCTATGGTGTATATATATATATAAATATATACATATATATACTGTTTTATAACGACTGTAAGGAAGAAAAAAAAAAAAGAAATCTACGAGGTTAATAAACCTGAGATCTATTTCTCTACTGAACATCTGTCTGAATCTCTGACTCTTCTCTGTTTGTGTTACTAATGACAGAAATGTTGAAACATCAGCTGAAAAACTTCCAGTTAGAAAATAATCATGTTACAAATTTCTCAAGTTTGGCGAATCAGTAGAGGTTTAGGAGACTTTGGATATTGAGCACAAACTAACTTCCCACGACAACATTTTAGGGCCACATTGAAAGTTTTTTGTTGTAATTGTTTTTGAGATTTCCGGAACTCGTAAAAGTATGAGACTAAACTTATATTACATATATAAAGTCATAGTATTAGTCAGCCAGTAGCAGCCATTTCCACAGTGGTTCTTCCTCTGCAATAGACACATTTTCATGCATATTCCTTTAGTATTTCCTTTGCTAAAATACAACTTCACAAAGTGCTCCAGTTTGTTTTTCTTAAAAAATTTCCTTTTTTTTTCTTTTTTCATATTATGACTTTTTTCTCCTAATATTACATTTTGTTTCTTCTGAAATTAGACTATTTTATTGTAGTATAAATAATGAATGATTTGTTGTGACAGTAGTACTTCATCCTGATAATATTTCTTGTTTTTTTCTGATAAATTTCAACTTTATTCTCAATGTCACTTTTCTCTGTCATTGTAGCCCTAAATCACAGTTTTGAGCCAAGATGGCACCTGAGCTGTCATGTTGCAGTTAGTTTTGGTCCAGCTGTGGAATGTGTTCTGTTGTATTATTTACCACAAATGGTTTATAGTTCATCTTTAATACCGCATGACATTTGAAGAAGGTTTAAATTGAACATTTCAAAATGAGCCAAAATGGCGCATGTAGCAGCGCAATTACACATTTAAAACACAGCCATACAAGTAGATCCGTGTATTTCTTGCGCACTTAATCTTTGTACATTGTCGAATTGGGGCGCACTACATACTCGTTATGACGTCAGACTTAGTGCGACTAGTAGTAGTGCGCGACTTCTTACACAACCTTGTTGTGATTGGCTGTAGGACTCCTCAGTGGGCGGGCTCTTCGCTGCTGGAGTCACATGACCCGCGCAGAGCCAAGCTGACCAAATCCAATATGGTGGGCAGCTTAGGAGCTCTCCGGTGGATGATAGTGTTTCTCTGCGGGTTCAGGTTCGGTGTCCTCGGCCAGGAGGCCCCGCAGGTCCTCGGGCTGCGGCTGGAAGACCCGCCCGCTGCGGTGTGCATGAAAGACCGGACCATCTCAGCGCCGGAGGGCTCTGTGTTCAAGCTGCGTCTGTTCGGGGAGCTGAATGGAAGCTGGCCGTGGGTGTCGTTCTCCGGGGCGGCCGGAGGAGCGGCTGGGGTCGGGGATGCTCCGGATCCGTGCGAGCAGGAGTCCCTCCGCCGGGACTCGGCCTTCGTAGTGAGCAGCCAGCTGTTCCGGGACGAGGACCACAGCGGGGTGCTGAGGGTGGAGGTCCGGACGGGGGGCGGGGCTCGGAGCGTGCACCGTCTGTGCGTGCTGAACGGGGGCTCGTGGGAGTCCGCCACCGAGGACCGTCTGCGGGTCGTCCCGGACCCGGGTCCGCCCGCGGACCACGTTCCCGGATGGGGGCTGGCGCTGCTGGTGCTGCTGGTTCTGGTGCTGTGCGCTGCCCTGAGAACCGTCAACCTCAGCCTCCTGTGGCTGGACCCGGTGGAGCTGTACGTGCTCCACAGCTGCGGTACCGAGGACGAGAAGAGGGCCGCCAAGAAGCTGGAGCCGGTCCGTAGGAGGGGCAACTTCATGGTGAGTCCAACAATTAATAACAAACCACAATAATAATAAACAAACAATAATAACAAACAACTATAATAACAAACAACAATAATAACAAACAACAATAATTGCAAACAAACAACAATAATAACAAACAACAACAACAATATGCAAACAACAACAACAATATGCAAACAATAATAACAATATGCAAACAAACAATAATAACAAACAACAATAATAACAAACAACAACAATATACAAACAACAATAATTGCAAACAACAATAATAACAAACAACAACAATATGCAAACAAACAACAATATGCAAACAAACAATAATAACAGCAAACAAACAACAATAATAACAAACAACAACAATATGCAAACAAACAACAACAATAATAACAAACAATAATAACAATATGCAAACAAACAATAATAACAAACAACAACAATATGCAAACAACAATAATTGCAAACAACAATAATTGCAAACAAACAACAATAATAACAAACAACAACAATATGCAAACAAACAACAATAATAACAAACAACAATAATTGCAAACAAACAACAATAATAACAAACAACAACAACAATATGCAAACAACAACAACAATATGCAAACAATAATAACAATATGCAAACAACAACAATAATAACAAACAACAACAATATGCAAACAATAATAACAATATGCAAACAATAATAACAATATGCAAACAAACAATAATAACAAACAACAACAATATGCAAACAACAATATGCAAACAAACAACAATAATAACAAACAACAACAATAATAACAAACAACAACAATATACAAACAACAATAATTGCAAACAAACAACAATAATAACAAACAACAACAATATGCAAACAAACAACAATAACAAACAATAATAACAATATGCAAACAAACAACAATAACAGCAAACAAACAACAATAATAACAAACAACAATATGCAAACAAACAACAATAATAACAAACAACAACAATATGCAAACAATAATAACAATATGCAAACAAACAATAATAACAAACAACAACAATATGCAAACAAACAATAATAACAAACAACAACAATATGCAAACAAACAACAATAACAAACAACAACAATATGCAAACAAACAACAATAACAAACAACAACAATAATATACAAACAAACAGCAATAACAAACAACAATAATATACAAACAAACAGCAATAACAAACAACAATATGCAAACAAACAATAATAACAAACAACAATATGCAAACAAACAGCAATAACAAACAACAATATGCAAACAAACAATAATAACAAACAACAATAATATACAAACAAACAGCAATAACAAACAGCAATATGCAAACAAACTGCAATAACAAACAACAATATGCAAACAAACAGCAATAACAAACAACAATATGCAAACAAACAGCAATAACAAACAACAATATGCAAACAAACAATAATAACAAACAACAATATGCAAACAAACAATAATATACAAACAACAACAATATGCAAACAATAATAACAAACAACAACAATATGCAAACAAACAACAGTTTTAAACAAACAAACTACATACTTGCCGCAGGAGGGGCAACTTTATGGCGAGTCCAAAATACAAACAATAACAAACAACAATGCACAAACAAACTTTGATGAGTACACAAATAAACAATAATTTAAAAAAAAACAACTAACTACTGTTCAGGGACAGTCAAAGAGCAGAGCACTGACAAACTCCATGAACAGTATTACGTGCAGCGTGCACATCTTCCATGCGCGCTTCTCACCTGCACCAGGAGCAGTGTTGGATGTGACATCCAGCTGAGCTGCTCCCTCTGTTCATATGACTTTAATGTTTAGTGCTGAACTCCAATAAACTATTCATCAAAACACTCACAAGTCTCATAAATTACATTTTGTTTAATTGTGAGTTACAGCATCGTCTTTTATTAAATGCTGACTGGTGTTAAAAACTTATCAAACGCACACGATCAGTGTTTGATTACATGCTTCAGTTGTTCTCTATGATAAATTGACTAAATAAAACCATCTTTAACCCTTTAATAATTTTAAAATGTTCAAATCACAGAAACTTCTTAAACTTTATTCTCGCTGCTCAGTAACAGATGATGTCACGTCCTGTTGGTCTCAGCATTGGTTTCTATTGGCTGTTTAATCAGTAAATGTTGCAGAGCATGCGCTCTCACGTCTCTAATCAATAAATTTGTGATGATCTTGTGGGTCTTTAGAAGACGCACACTTTAGCTGAACACTGTCAGCTGATTGGCTGAGCGAGAGAGCTCCAAGCTGAGAAGAGTTTGATGGAATGGGGAAAGCGGGCGTGGTCACAGACAGCTTTAAACCAGGTTTAAACCATAGGCCTGGCCCTATTAAGAACATTTTGATAAAATACCCCCCACTGGGTGGGGCAACTTCATGGTACATCCAACAAAGAAACAACAACAATAAACAAATTACAGTTATTCCACAGGAGGGGCAAATTCATGCTGGGTCCAACAATAATACATAAACAAACAAAAACCCCAAAAGACATTCAAAAACTACAATAAACAGTCTGACAATAAACAAATAAACTACAGCCGGTCCACCAGAGGGACAACTTCATGGTGGGTCCAACAACAATAAATAAACAAAACAACAGTCTGACAAACGATGATTAACAAACAACAACCACAATAGACAAAAACAACAAACAATAGTCTGACAAATAATAATAAACAAACTACAGCCAGTTCTGCTGGAGAGGCAACTTCATGGTGAGTCCACCAAACACACAACAACAATAAACAAAATGATAAACAAACTACAACGGTCCGCAGGAGGGACAACGTCATGGTGGGAACAACAACAATAAATAAACCAACAAAACTACATCAATAAACAAACAGCCTGTCTGCAGGAGGTGCTCACAGTGTTCCCAGTGTGGTTCTCTAACTGGCGTGTCCTCCCTCAGGCGTGCTCCCTGCTGTTTCTGTGTGCGGTGGGCCACTCAGCACTGGGCGTGCTCCTGTACCGGGCCCTGGGCTCCGTGGTCTCGGCCGTCTTTGTCAGTGGTTTCCTGATCTTTGCGGTGGCAGAGCTGGCTCCTCACGTGCTCTGCTCCGGGTATGGGTTCCAGCTGGCCCCGGGGCTCACCTGGCTGGCTCAGGTCTGCATGGTGCTCACCTGCCCCCTGTCCTGCCCCCTGGGCCTCATCCTGGACTTGGGGCTGCGCAGGGACATCAGCACCTGTGGGATCAGAGAGAGAACCATGGAGATGATCCGGACCAACGTCAATGACCCCTACAGGTCAGAACCTACTGCCGACTAGTCACTACTCAACAGCACTACTCACTGTGTCTTTTTATTAAGTTTTGTGTTTTTTTGTTTATGTTTTGTGTTTGTGATCAAAACACTGAATAGTTTCCAATAGTGTCAGAAGTGTGAACAGTGTTGAGTCATGAGTAAATAAATATCCTTCAAAATAAAAGTCCCAACCCGACCCAATGTTGAGAAGCTTTGCTGTTGAGCAAAAGTGGATTGTGGAGTTATTTTTTTTAAAAGGATTTTCTTCAGTTGAGCTGAGGAAAATCCAGTGCTTTTACTTTGAAAGGATGTGTTTTTAACGGAAAGTTGTCCTGTCCCTTTTGAACACTAGAGGGCAGTAATTGGTTACTTTCAGTGTTGACTATGGTCCAGAGTTGTGTGTGTGATGGTCCACCTGTGTGTGTGTAGTGAGTTTGTGAAGGAGGAGTTCAGTCGTGGTGCTCTGCGCTCTAAGACGGTGGAGGACATCTTGACTCCTCTGAAGGACTGCTTCATGCTGCCCAGCTCAGCCGTCCTGGACTTCTCCACCATGTCTGAGATCATGCAGAGCGGATACACACGAGTGCCCATCTATGAGGAGGAGAGGTAGAGACTATACTCCACTGGTGAACTCATCATACATCATCACCTCATCTCATTTTACACACATTTACGTCCTTTTCATCAGTCTTTCATTTGTTTTAGTCTTTTTTTTTAATCAGTTTTTAGTCCTTTTCATTAGTTTTTAGTCTGTTTTGTTCTGTCTTTAGTACTTTTTTTTTTATTCATTATTCGTATTTTTTACAGCAGTTTTTACAGTTTTCATTCATTTTTAATGACTTTTTAGTCCTTTTTAAAATCTGTTTTTAGTGTTTTCTTTGGTCAGTTCATTCAATCTGTTTTTACTCTGTTTATAGTTATTTCCACCTGTTTTGGTCTGTTTTTAATACTTGTTTTAATCAGTTTTTAGTTTGTTTTTAGTCTTTTTAACTAAGTGTTTTTTGTTCATGTAATTTAATCTGTTTTTAGTCTGTTTATAGTAATTTTCATCTGTTTTTAGTCCTTTTCATTAGTTTTTAGTCCCTTTTTAAATCAGCTTTACATTAGTTTTTTGGTCAGTTAATTTAATCTGTTTCTAGTCTGTTTTAGTAAATTTTAATGTATAGTCCTTTACATCTTTTTTGGTCTTTTTTGTCTTTATTCTTGGTCCTTTAGGTTTGTTTTGATCCATTTAGCCTTTTTGCTTTGTTTTCAAATCTTTTGTCCTATTTTTATATAATTTGAGATGAATTCATATTGACTCACTAGATGTTGCTTTTGCTGAAAAGCTGGTGTTTTGTTGAGTATCACACCTTCAACTTTAAATGACACCAGTGGTGACTTATACTGCTTCCACATTATGTTTCCTGGTGTCAACCTTTTCCAACAGTTTAGAGAACATACCTGTTTGTGTGACAATGTGTCTGCTTGTTTCTCCTGCAGGTCCAACATCATAGAGATCCTGTACGTGAAGGACTTGACGTTGGTGGATCCAGACGACTGCACGCCCATGACGACCATCACCAAGTTCTACAACCACCCGCTGCACTTTGTCTTCAACGACACCAAGCTGGACGCCATGTTGGAGGAGTTCAAGAAAGGTGTGAAACAAACAGCTCCATGAATTCTCTCTTATAAACACATTTATAATCAACAATTAGACTCTCAAACTTCACAAAACAACATAAATACACGAAGTGAACTCAGAAATAGACAAAATTACAACAAAAACCTAGAAGATTAATTCAAAAACACAGAAATAACAGAAACATATACAAAATGACAAAAAAAATACAAAATGAGAACAAGAACACATGCAGTAAATGTGTATACATTCACAAAACAACACATACACACCAAAGAAATGCACAAAATGACACAAAAAATACACAGACACTAAACAACAACTGACGACAAAACTATTACAGTGTCTGATAAATAATTCTTCTAAATGAACATCATTAAAGTTCAAATCAATTGTTTCTGGTTCCTAATTGTTTAACTCCCATGTATCACCGGTTCTCTGCTTGTCCACTATAACCCATGTGTGTGTTGGTCTCCTCAGGAAACTCACACATGGCCATCGTTCAGAAGGTGAACAACGAGGGCGAGGGTGACCCGTTCTACGAGGTTCTGGGATTGGTCACTTTAGAGGACGTCATTGAGGAGATCATCAAGTCAGAGATCCTGGATGAGTCGGACGGATACTGTGAGGATGAATCCCCCCACACACACACACACACACACACACACACAGCTCCCACTCGTCTGTCAGCAGCTCCATGCTGGGCTCTACACATGTCCAACTCAAACCCCAGGGGCCAAATCTGGCCCTTTAGATCAGTGGTTCTCGACCTTTTCAGCTTGTGACCCCCAAATAATAAAGTTTTCAGAGCCTGGGGACCCCCACTGTAGCTGAAGGTGGTTGAACACAGACATGAACATTGAAGAACAGTCATGTGGAGACAGGACCATCTATAAGGGGGAATAAAGGGGAGAGATTTTTGGGGTCCATCCATAAAGTCAGTAAAATGATGGTCTATTGTTCTATGAATCTGTGATAACCACATTTATTTATTCATCTGAATAATATCCACTGTTATCCTGCAACATTTACTGTTATAATAGTCATCTTAAAGATGGAAATCCTTGTTTTAATCAGAATAAAATGGGTTAAAAGTGACCAAAAATGGTGGTGAAATGGAATTTTCAAAACCACAATTAGTTAAAAAATTAGTGGACAAAAAGACAGAAAAAGTGGTAAAAAGGGTTCAAAGTGTCAATATTGGAACAATTAGTTTAAACTGGCAACTAAAGTGCATGACAAATTGTGAATGTGATTAAATCAGCATGAAATATAATGAAAAGAGGTTAAAAGTGACAATAATGGGTCAACATATGTGACATTAGTGGAAAAGATTTATAAGTGCTGAACATGTCTTGAAAGTGGAAAAAATTTGCAGAAAAGGCATCGGGATTTGATGTAGAAGTGTCAGAAATGGAAGTAATGTAGGAAAAATACATTAAAAGGAGACAAAATATGGAAAGAAAAAGTGATGAAAATAGGCAAAAATATGGAAAGTTTGGTGTAGTGGCAGAAAAAGCCAAAATTAGCTCAAATTCTTGATAAAAAATATTCCTAGTTTGTTGAAGGTATCTGGCGACCCCCTCCAACTGTCTCGTGACCCCAAGGTTGAGAACCCCTGCTTTAGAGCGTCCAAAGTGTCCCGCAGAAAAATTGTTTTCATTACCCTTTAAATAATAGTTATTTTTATGTTCCTATAATTTTTATATCATTTGTACAGTTTTTAGGCTGATCTAGTTGTGTGTGTGTGTGTGTGTGTGTCAGTGGACAGGAAGGTGAAGCGTCCTCTCGCTGCGTTGGAGATTCCTCTGGAGCCTCGCAGCGCGGCACACGAGGAGTTCTCCCTCTTCAAGCCTCCTGAAGGAGAACTGAAGATCCGCACGTCTCCTCAGCTGCTGCTGGCCACTCACCGCTTCCTGTCCAGAGGTGAGCGACGCCTGCAGGGGCGGAGACGGGTACCCATTGTGTCCAACAAACAGGAGCGGAAACTAACACACAGAATCATCAGAAAGATCTAAACCAGACACGGCCCTGGTCCAAAAACACACAATATTACAGAGAAATACACAAAATGACAAAGAACATACACAAAGGGAACCCAGAAATAGACAAATTCACAACAAAAACCTAGAAGATGAATACAAAAACACAGAAATAACAGAAAAATATACCAAACGACAACAAAAACACAGGGGATAAGAGTAAAAATGTACAAAATGACAACAAAAATACAGTAAATGAGTGAAAAATATACAAAATGACAAAGGAAATACACAAAGTGAACCCAGAAATAGACAAATTCACAACAAAAACCTAGAAGATGAATACAAAAACACAGAAATAACAGAAAAATATACCAAACGACAACAAAAACACAGGGAATAAGAGTAAAAATACACAAAATGACAAAGAAAATACACAAAGTGAACCAAAAAAGTAGAAAAAATTACAAAGACACAATATTACAGAGAAATACACAAAATGACAAAGAAAATACACAGTGAACCCAGAAATAGACAAAATTACAACAAAAACCCAGAGGACAAATACAAAAACATAGAAATAACAGAAAAATATACAAAATGACTAAGAAAATACATAAAGTGAACCCAAAAATTGACAAAAACACACAAGATGAATACAAAAAATATACAAAACGACAACAAAAATACACAAAACAAACAAAAATGTACACAACATTAACGATAATGTACAACAGTGGCAAGAAACCCACCCTGTGTTAATGCTCTGATTGGTCATTATTCTAATGCTGACGTGAATGTTGATCATGTGACCCTTAGATCAATCACATGCTGTGATAACAGTTGTGTGTGTGTGTGTGTGTGTGTGTGTGTGTGCGTGCAGAGGTGGAGCACTTCAGTCCGGCTCGGGTTTCAGAGAAAGTTCTTTTCCACCTCCTTCGACATCCCAGCGTCAACCAGGAAGTCCACTTTGACTCAGGCAACCGTCTTAGCTCCGCCCACTACCTGTACACCCGAAACCACCCGGTAGACTACTTCATTCTGCTGCTGCAGGTACGGACACATGCTGTGACCTCACTTTGATTATCGTCATGTGACCCACTTTAGTCTGTCTCTGAGGGACAGCACGTGTGAGTGAATAAAATCCAAATAAACTAATACAATGAGGGCAAATACTGAACATCAATCAATCAATCAATCAATCTTTATTTGTATAGCGCCAAATCATAACCAATGGTATCTCAAGGCACTTTACAGTAGAGCAGTCTTAAGGACGGACTCTTCATTTTATGGATACACACATATGCATATATACGTATATACACATACATATGTATCCCACACCCAACATGAATTCATCATGGCGGCAAGGAAAACCTTCTGTTAAGCAGCAGGAACCTTGTGTGGATCCCATTCCTATGATGAACAGCCATCCACGTTATGCTGTGTTGGGTGTGTGCAGAGGAAAGGGTGGAGACAGAGTTGTTGAGACTCTGTAACTCCACACTGAGGATCCCACGGACCTGCAAGACAAAAGCCAGAAGGAGTACAGGAGCAAACACACAAGGGAAGAAGCAGACATAGAGGGAGTGTTTGAGAGAGGAATGGGACCCTCTCCGGTCCCTCTCTAACCTAAATGACCTCTCTCTTAACGCCCTCTCCAACCTCTCTCCAACCGAGCATGCCAGACCCCCCCCCCCGGCAGTCTATGCCTATTGCATCTTAATTATGAGCTATGAGCTGGTTCCTAACTAAAAGCTTTATCAAAGAGGAATGTTTTGAGCCTAACCTTAAAGGTAGAGAGGGTGTCTGCCCCCCGAACCGTGGTTGGTAGATGGTTCCAGAGAAGTGGGGCCTGATAACTGAAAGCTCTTCCTCCTATACTACTTTTAGAGATGAATGGAACAACGAGTAGTCCAGCATTTTGAGAGCGTAGTGTTCTGGGGGGATTGTATGGCACTACAAGCTCCTTGAGATAGACTGGTGCCTGTCCATTTAGGGCTTTATAAGTGAGAAGAAGAATCTTGAATTCTATTCTATATTTTATGGGAAGCCAATGCAGAGAGGCTAATACAGGAGTAATGTGATCTCTTCTCCTAGTTTTAGTCAGTACACGTGCTGCAGCATTTTGAACCAGCTGAAGTGTCTTAAGCGACTTGCTCGGGCAGCCTGCTAAAAGAGAATTACAATAATCCAGTCTAGAGGTAACAAAAGCATGGACTAGTTTTTCGGCGTCGCCCTGAGACAGGATAGATCTGATTTTAGCAATGTTACGGAGATGAAAGAAGGCAGTTCTTGAAGTTTGTTTTATGTGAGAGTTGAAGGATAAGTCCTGATCAAATAGAACCCCAAGGTTTCTAACAGTTGTGCTTTGTGCCAGAGTAATGCCATCTAGGGCAGTTAGGCTAGCATAGGTTTCTCTAAGGTGTCGCGGGCCCAGTACAATGACCTCAGTCTTGTCTGAGTTGAGAAGAAGAAAATTTTGGTCCATCCAGGCCCTAATGTCCTTTAGACAGGCCTCAAGTTTAGATAGCTGATTTGTCTCACCTGACTTCATTGATACATACAGTTGGGTATCATCAGCATAGCAGTGGAAGTTAACAGAGTATTTTCTCATAACATTACCAAGGGGGATCATATAGATACAGAAGAGGATTGGACCTAGCACAGAGCCCTGAGGAACCCCGTAGCTTACTTTAGTGTACACAGAAGACTTATTATTCACGTGTACAAACTGGTACCTATCAGATAGGTAGGACTTAAACCAGTTTAGGGCAGTCCCTGTGATTCCAAGTAATTTCTCTAATCTCTCTAGTAGAATATAGTGATCTATAGTGTCAAAAGCTGCACTAAGATCTAATAAAACCAGCACTGAGAGTCGTCCTTCATCTGAAGCCCAGAGTAGATCATTAGTTACTTTAACTAAAGCAGTCTCTGTGCTGTGTTGAGCTCTAAAACCTGACTGGAAGTCCTCGAACAGGCTGTTGTTTTGAAGAAATTCACAGAGCTGAGCTGCCACAACTTTCTCAAGAATCTTTGAAATAAAAGGAAGATTAGATATAGGCCTGTAGTTTGCTAAAGTGCTGGAATCAAGAGTAGGTTTTTTGAGAAGGGGTTTGATTACAGCTACTTTAAAGGACTGTGGCACGTAGCCTATTGATAGGGATATATTTATTGTCTCCAACAAAGATGGGCAGACTAGGGGAACAACTTCTTTAAACAGCTTAGTTGGGATCGGATCTGAAAGGCAGGTCGATGGTTTGGAGGATGAAATAATAGAGTTAAGTTCCTGAAGTCCTATATGTGTGAAACAGTTTAGGTTAGGCCTATTTACATTTAATGGTACAGCAGGCCCAGGTGAAGGCAGGGAGTGGCTAATTTTATCTCTAATCTTGTGAATTTTATCGTTAAAAAATGTCATAAAGTCCTCACAGCTGAGGGCTAGAGGAATCATGGGCTCAATAGAGCTCTGACTTTGTGTTAGCCTGGCTACAGTGCTGAAAAGGTACCTCGGATTATTTTTATTTTCTTCAATTAGTGAGGAGTAGTATGTAGATCGACTATGTCGTAAGGCTGTCATGTATTTACTATGGCTTTCTTGCCAAAGTATTCGTGACTCCTCTGTTTTATTGGAGCGCCACATTCTCTCTAATTTACGGGTTGTTTGTTTGAGTGTGTGAGTTTCAGAGCTAAACCACGGAGCTTTCCTCTGACGTTTAATAGTTTTTTCCCTCAATGGGGCAATTGAGTCCAAGGTGGATTTTAGTAGACTAGCAGAGCTATCGACAAGCAGATCCAGTTGAGAGGGGTTATAATTAATATCATAGTTATTTATTGGATGGTGCACTGAGTTTAAGGCAGCAGGAATGGCCTCTTTAAATTTAGCCACAGCACTGTTGGATAGATTTCTACTTGTAACTATTTTATTGCACAGTGCGAGATCCTCTAGGATAATGTTAAAAGATATTAAAAAGTGATCTGATAGCAGAGGATTTTCAGGGTAGACTTTTAGTTCATTAATATCAAGGCCATATGTTAGAACAAGATCAAGAGTATGATTTAAACGATGAGTAGCTTCATTAATAGTTTGAAAAAAGCCAACTGAGTCTATTAGGGACATAAAGGCTGAGCTCAGGCTATCACTATCTTTGTCCACATGGATATTAAAATCTCCTACTATCAGTATTTTATCAGAACTGAGGACTAAGTTTGATATAAACTCAGAGAATTCTGATAGAAATTCAGAATAAGGGCCTGGAGGACGGTAAATTATCACAAATAAGACTGGCTGGCAGGTTTTTGATTCGATATGAGATAAATTTAGAACCAGGCTTTCAAAGGAAGTGTAATTGGCCTTTGGTTTAGGATAGATTAGGAGAGAGGAATGATAAATAGCTGCTACACCACCTCCACGGCCTATGTCTCGTGGCATATGAGTATTTAAATGACTGGGAGGAGTGGCTTCATTTAAACTAACATATTCATCTTGATACAGCCATGTTTCAGTTAAACAGAATAAATCAAAGTTATTTTCTGAGATAAGGTCATTTACTAGTAGAGATTTGGATCTCAGTGATCTAATATTTAATAGAGCACATCTAATGGTTTTATGTTTTGGTGTTTCTAGATTTGAGATTTTAATTTTTTTCAGATTTTTATAATTGATAGCTCTTTTATTTGATTTTATGTTAAAATCATTGTGAAATATGGGTCGGGGGACTGACACCGTCTCCATAAAATAATATTCATCACCATCACAACAGTTGTCATGGCGATGAACACAGCTATCCTGATAGCAATGGGAGGGAAACTGTCCTAAGGCAAGCGCAGAGGGGCGTGGAGGACTCCCCCTCTGTAACATGGTCTCATTCATGAGATGTCATAAATGTGCCATGTTTTCTGATAGTAGAGATGCTCCCTCCAAAGTAGGATGGATTCCATCTCTTCCTATCAGGTTCGGTTTTCCCCAGAAGGATCTCCAATTATCAATGAAGCCCACCTCGTTTTCTGGACACCACCTCGATAGCCAGCGGTTAAATGATGACATGCGGCTATACATGTCATCACTGGTCAGATTTGGTAAGGGACCAGAGAAAATTACGGAGTCCGACATTGTTTTAGCATAAGCACAAACTGATTCAATGTTCACTTTGGTTGCTTCCGACTGGCGACGTCGGGAGTCATTAGTGCCGACATGGAGGACTATCCTATCAAACTTACGATTACTCTTTGCCAGCAACTTTAGATTTGATTCTATGTCGCCCGCTCTGGCCCCAGGGATGCACCTCACGATGCCCGCTGACTTCGCTAGCTTCACGTTTCTCACTATGGAGTCGCCAATTATCAGAGTTTGTTCCCCGGTGAGTGTGTTGTCCTCACGGAGGGGGGAGAACCTGTTTGAGACGTGAACATGGTGGTGTCCCGAGCGGCTTTTTGACCTTCGACTATGCTTACCACGGACAGTAACCCACTCATTGCTGGCCGGGGGGGAGGCTAAGCTAGAGCTAGCACGGTCCGCACCGGCTAGGTCCTGCTTGCTAGCTTCGGTTTTGGTATCAGGGGTGCGGAACCGCTTCTCCAGATTGTTGATCCTCGCCTCCATATCTAACAGTACGCTACACTTTATGCAACTACCATTGTCCCTAAAGGAGGACGAGGAGTAACTAAACATCTGACACACCGGGCAGGAGAGCGGAGGGGAGGAGAGAGAAGCCATAGGTGCTAAATTTAAGCTAAGCTAAGCTAAGGACAAAAGGAAGTTTAAAGGAGATTGTACTGCCTATAAGAGGCGAGATTGCTTTTTACTTAACCTTCGTACGTTTAACTGTACGGTAAAAAATTAAAACAAGTGTTTTCAAGGCTAAAATATCAATGACAACAAGTTTGATTAGAGTTAGCAGAACACAGTAGTAGAGCGCTGCAAACAGCGGTAGAGTGTAAACAGGAAATGATCGATACGTCACCACGAACATCTGGAGAGAAAGAACATTTCTTAAACTAATAATAAATATTTAAAAGAATGTTTCCTAATCTTTTGTCATAATGAGCAGAATATACAAACACAAATGTCATAAATTCTAAAATGTGACATTTCAGCTTTATTTTTATAGTTTATTTAAAGATTAATAATGTGTTTGCTTTCAGGGTCGTGTGGAGGTGGAAATCGGAAAAGAAGGGCTAAAGTTTGAAAACGGGGCGTTCACGTATTACGGCGTGTCAGCCCTGACACAGCCAGGCTCAGGTGAGTCTTTGTTACCGTGGTTACGCAAGAAAAATAAGAAAAAACAAACAAAAACAGGAAGTTCAATGTGTCGTGTTCTGCTGCTCACTTCTGTTTCTGTAGCTAACACGTGACTGTAGCTAACACGTGACTGTAGCTAACACGTGACTGTAGCTAACACGTGACTGTAGCTAACACGTGACTGTAGCTGACACGTGACTGTAGCTGACACGTGACTGTAGCTGACACGTGACTGTAGCTGACACGTGACTGTAGCTGACACGTGACTGTAGCTGACACGTGACTGTAGCTGACACGTGACTGTAGCTGACACGTGACTGTAGCTGACACGTGACTGTAGCTGACACGTGACTGTAGCTGACACGTGACTGTAGCTGACACGTGTCTGTAGCTAACACGTGTCTGTAGCTAACACGTGTCTGTAGCTAACACGTGACTGTAGCTAACACGTGACTGTAGCTAACACGTGACTCTAGCTAACACGTGACTGTAGCTAACACGTGACTGTAGCTAACACGTGACTGTAGCTAACACGTGACTGTAGCTAACACGTGTCTGTAGCTAACACGTGTCTGTAGCTAACACGTGTCTGTAGCTAACACGTGTCTGTAGCTAACACGTGACTGTAGCTAACACGTGTCTCTAGCTAACACGTGACTGTAGCTAACACGTGTCTCTAGCTAACACGTGACTCTAGCTAACACGTGACTCTAGCTAACACGTGACTCTAGCTAACACGTGACTCTAGCTAACACGTGACCGTAGCTAACACGTGACCGTAGCTAACACGTGACCGTAGCTAACACGTGACCGTAGCTAACACGTGACCGTAGCTGACACGTGACCGTAGCTGACACGTGACCGTAGCTGACACGTGACTCTAGCTAACACGTGACTCTAGCTAACACGTGACTCTAGCTAACACGTGACTGTAGCTAACACGTGACCGTAGCTAACACGTGACCGTAGCTAACACGTGACCGTAGCTAACACGTGACCGTAGCTAACACGTGACCGTAGCTGACACGTGACCGTAGCTGACACGTGACCGTAGCTGACACGTGACCGTAGCTGACACGTGACTGTAGCTAACACGTGACTGTAGCTAACACGTGACTGTAGCTAACACGTGACTGTAGCTAACACGTGACTGTAGCTATCTCCTTTCTTTCCACAGGGAATAAGAGGAAAAATATACAAAATGACAAAAGAAAATACACAGTGAACCCAGAAATAGACAAAATGACACCAAAAAACCAGAAGACAAATACAAAAACACAGAAATAACAGAAAAATATGTAAAATACACAAAGTGAACCCAAAAATTGACACACTCACAACAAAAACACACAAGATGAATATAACATCAAAAAATAAGAGAAAAATATACAAAACAACAACAAAAATACACAAAATAAAAACAAAAACACAGAAAATAAAACAAAAATATACAAAATGACAACAAAAAACATTTTCCTTAACCCTTTTGATGACGTCACTGGGTTAAGGAAAGGTGTTATGAGAGGAGTTAGGAAAAGGCCATCACGTTTGTTTTGACAATCAGACTCACTTCCACTAGATGACGTAATAATATGACGCCACAAAGGTTAGTGACGTCTGTCGTGGTGAAAAACTGCAAATTTCCTAAAATGGCCTAAAAGCACATTTATAACACTTTCCACTGATATAATCTCAACAATCACACTGTTTGAATTTAAATCAAAGGAAAAGAGGCTACAAGGAACAATATGAATTATGTATAAATAGAATAAATGAAGTTGTTCAAGGCTTATTATTGTTAACTTATCTCTGTTGTCAGTCATCATGAGTTTCCGTGAGCTCTCGGTGTGCGTGTCACTTTAAATGTTGTCACCGCACGGAATTTTGGGTAAGCATTATCTTGTCTTCTTTGGTAAAGTATTTCCTAGGCTAAAGGAGGTTATAAAGGAAGCATTGAGCCTCTTTTCCTGACCTTAAGGAGAACTCTTACGCTCTTTATCATGGCCGCCACTTAAACACTTCCGTGGGTGAAGGAACAGTGGATAGTAAAGGAGATAGGAGGGACTATTTGGACGCAGACTGTGTCTGTAGCTAACATGTGACTTTAGCTAACACGTGACTCTGTGACTGTAGCTAACGTGTGACTTTTGCTAACAGGTGACTTTAGCTAATGTGTCACATTGTGACTGGTCATGTGATTTCAGTGCATCAGTCTCCAGGGTCGACTCAGCATTTCTCTCCCAGAGACACGTCGGACTCTGCTGAGGCCTCCAGTCCGTCCAGTTACTGCCCCGACTACACCGTCCGAGCACTGACCGACCTGCAGCTCATACGGGTCAGTACCAACTCTGACCCCCGGGGGTCAGTATCAACACTGACCACCTCGGGTCAGTACCAGTTCTGACCCCCGGGGGTCAGTACCAACACTGACCACCGTGGGGGGCGTCCGTGGAGTTCCTGGGATTCAAACCCCGACCCTCTGTTTTGCAGGTGACGCGTCTTCAATACATGAACGCCCTAATGGCGTCTCGAGTCGCTCAGAGTCCTGACCCCCCAGAGATAAAGATCCTCCCCAACAGTCAGACCAAACTGCTGAACGACAGGAACACCACACAAGGTACGCGCGCTCCGCCTCATGCTGACTCAGCGCTTTTCCTCCTCAACTAACGCTCTCTCTCTCTTTTTGTCTTCTTCTTTCTTGCTTCTGCGCCGCCGCGTGTCCGTGCAGAGTTTCCTGTAAACTTTTCCTTCTTCGACACCATTGAGAATTACTGTTAAACTTTACTGTGCAGGAGGTAAAGTCACATGATCCTCCCTCCATCAGCACCATTAGCACCATTAGCTCCATTAGCACAGACAGTGTGCGCACTAACAGGAAATGTTCATATTTACTATTTACAACTACTTTATCATCAGAATTAATATGAATAATATTGTTAATAATAATGAATATTAAGTCAAATTAATTATTTCATAATCTAATCTATTTTTGTGCGGCCCTCCCTCAGAATAAACGCACAAACAGAGAACAAAAAAATGACTATAAAAAAAACCCAAGAGCAAACTACAACACCCAAAATTTGGAGGTAAGGCTATAGTAAAGCATAAAAATGGAAAATTTGGGAATTTATTTTCCTAATATTAGGCTGTCGTAAGACCCTGAAAACTAGTGCAAATATGATGAGCACAGCTAAACTGGGGTGAAAATCCACAAAAACATTTTAATTTTAATATTAAATTCAAATTAATTTCTTAATAATCTAATCTATTTATGTGTGGCCCTCCCTCAGAAGTAAACGGAGAACAGGAACACACAAAATCAGTCTAAAACAACAGACACACAAAATGACAACAAGAATATTCCTAAATGAATACACAAAACACACAAAAATGCACAAAATTACTCCCAAAATGCTTAACACAACAACATAAATGTACAAAATGATAAGAATGATACACAAAAAATGAATCCAAGTACGCACAACAAGAAGAAACTCACACAAAATGTGCAAAAACACACAAACAGTTAATTTAAAAAACTTTATTATAAATCCATATCAACACAAACAAAACTCACAACGAGCAACAAATCAGCTAAATGTAGACAATTCCAGAAAAGAATGTAGATGCATAAACAGGAAATACACACACAATGGCACACATGCCTACTGGGAGAACATGCAAACTCCAGAGATTCTAAGTTGTGTCACACACTGTGTCCACGTTTGTGTTGTGTTGTATTTGTGTTGCCGTCATTTGGGGGTGTGACACTACTGTGGGCGTGTTTTAACTGACACATAAACACAGAGGTGGGCTCTGATTGGCTGTTTTTCGCCTTTCCTTTACATTCAGTCACTTCCTTTTCTTTGCTTCCACTTCCTCCTTTTCTAAGTTCAATAAATGATTATTTTCTTTTTAATAATATTGTTGCATAAATGAATAAATGAGCTTTAATGACTGTCTGTGATTGGTCGGCTCCCACAGGTGACGTCAGAGCGGAGAGCTCCACAGAAGAGGAGGCTCATGGGTAATGTAGTCGTCCTATGGCTGGATCGTAGGTTTGTGGACATTCCATTGGGATTGTTTGTGTAAATATGAACGTGAACGTTGAGGAAACATCGTTGACTCTGCAGCGTCGTCACCGTCACTTCTCTCTCCTTCCTTTGTGTAATAAAACTTTTATTTGTGCCTCTTTTTTTTTTTTTTACGTCTCTTTGTGCCAAAGCCTCATTTCCTGTCACTGAGATGCATTCAGTAGGTTTCAGTAGGGGCTGCTCTGATCACATGATCAATTACCTTAATCTCCAGAGCATTGGTTCTCAACCTTGGGGTCGTGAGACACTAGGAGGGCGTTGCCAGATGCCTTTAAGAAACAGAATATTTTTGCTTTTTTTTACACTTTTTCTGCAACTACACCAAAAAATCCATATTTTAACCTTTTTTCATCACTTTTTCTTGCGATATTTTTGCGACATTAATCCCATTTCTCCCACTTCATCAAATTTCAAAACTTTTCTTCACATTTTTCCCACTTTCAAGACATGTTCAGCACTTACAAAGCCTTTCCACCACATTTCCACCTAATGTCACATATGTTGACCCATTATTGTCACTTTTAACCTCTTTTCACCAGATTTTATGCTTATTTTAAAAAAATGTAACCACATTCACCATTTGTCATGGCTATTATTTGCCAATTTAAACCAATTGTTCTAATATTGACACTTTGAACCATTTTTACTGTTTTCGCCCGCTCTAAATTTAAACTTTTAACCAATTTTAGTGGTTTTTAAAACCCATTTCTACATCTTACCCCCCATTTTTGGTCACTTTTAATCCATTTTTATTTTTGATACATTCTGATCTGGAACCTGTATTTTGGTGGCCACTGGCTGAAAAGGTTGAGAACCCCTGGTTTAAAGGTTCACAACTGGAATAGAAAAAAAACTGCTTTTATTTTGAAGGGGAAGTTATTATCCTAACACTAGGGGGCGGTAAAGGTGGCACTTGTTTTTTTTTTTTTTAGTATTTAGTGACTGAAATGTAAGAATTTTTTTAAATCAAAGTTTTTGATAAAATTGTTCATAGCTAATGATGAAAAAATATTCATTATGATTCTCATTTAATATTATATTTATTATTAGATATTAAGATCTTTAAAAGTGACAAATGGGTTCTTGTTAATTTTTTCTCTGTCCAGATCGACTTGTGTTTTATTTAAACGTCTCCATGTTTTCATCGTTGGTTGTTGGATATGTTTGTGTAATGATGCTCCACGTGGACGTCAGCGGGCTGATAACGACGCTGTTTCTTTTCTGCTTTCACACTTTTAGTGATTTTTAGGAAATAAACTTGAGCCTGTTCTAAAGGTGTTTATTCTTTAAATCTTTCACTGACACAAAGAGAAAATGGTACATACACACAAAAGTGATAAGTGTGTGTTTGTCATGATTCGGAAAAATCACAGGTTGCAACCAGGGTTGGAGTCAATTAGAATTGTAATTGTGTAATTTACAATTAATTACATTTATGGCGTGATCCTATTTTAAACAATCTGTTGCTCTTGGAATCAGAATGTTTTTGTCTCAGATAAGGATAATATTAAGATTTGAAAAGGGAGAAAGAAAAAAAATTCAAACATCTAAAAACGGAGGTAAGGCATAAAAAACGGCCAAATAATTTCAAGCACCGAAAATTGAGGTAAGGCTGTAATAGAGCATAAAAAAGGGCGAAAAAATGTGAAACGCTAAAAAAATGGAGATGAGGCTTAAGGCATAAAAATGGGTGAGAAAATTTAAAACGCCTCAAAATGGAGGTAAGCCTATAGTGAGGCATAAAATTGCGAGAACAAATTTAAGATGCCAAAAATGGAGGTAGTAAGAAAAAAAAACTGTCCAAATTTTTTTAAACGCTGCAAAACAAAGGTAAGGCTATAGTGAGGCATAAAAACGGGCGAAAAAAGGTAAAACGCCCAATGGTCGAGGCCTATTTTTTATTTTTTTAAATATGCCTTACTAATCAAAAGTAAGGCTGTAATAAGACTTCATTTTCAAAAATTTCCCTAAATAAAAATTTAGTTAAGACCATCATTAGACCCTAAAAACTACTGCAAATATAGTGCACATACTTAAAATGGGCTAAGAATGCAGTACAGCACAAAAAATGACAAAAATAAAAAAATCACCAAAAATCGGAGGTAAGGCTGTAGTAAGGCATGAAAAAGGGCAAAAAAAATTCAAACGCTTAAAAACGGAGGAAAGGCTATTGTAAGGCATAAAATTGGGCAAAAAAATGGAAAACGTCTTGATAATGGTGTTAACTCAATTTCTTTTTAATTATTTTTTTAAAAATATGCCTTACAAATCGGAGGTAAGGCTGTATTAAGGCATCATTTTCAAAACTATCAAAAACCAAAAATTGAGTTAAGATTATCAATAGACCCTAAAAACATAATGCATATACTTAAAATGGGCTGAGAAGGCAGTAAGGCACAAAAAATAATGTGTAATGATCGTCTTAAAGAGGAACTACAGTAAGTAACTTGAGCTTAGCGCTCCCCCTAAAGGTCCCTTATAGTTATGTCACTGTTGTAAAAACTCCACTCCCGCCGCCGTCTGACCCACCCCACAGCTACATGTGCACCTTTGTTCTCCCAAGACGGTAGCAACCGATCACTGAAAAATCCTAATACAACAGTGAAAGGTGCTTTCACACATATAGTCCCATGTGACCATGTGAACACTATGAGGAAGAGAGACAAGTAAAATAAATGAATGATGTCGGAGTAATACGAAAGGAAGTGTGGAAATGTGTGATGTGTTTGTTTGTGTGCTGACAAAGCGGCTCTGAAAATGGATGGATGGATGGATAGATATTTGTGTGTGTGCTGCCTGATGGAGCGCTGGGTTGTGAGTGTGAAGTGGCGTGCCTGTTACCGTGACGACAGTGTGTGTGATTGCTGTGTGTTGCTGCTGAGCTATCATTGCATGGAGTTGCTACGTTCCTTGGACAAAGTTTTTCTCTGCCTTTTTTTTGCTGGCTCCGCCCTGATATAAGTTTGGGGAACGTTAATTTGGAGACAACTGTGTGCAGCCACGGGGCAGGTCATAATCTTGCATCTGTTTGTATTGGGCTGCTGTAAAGCAGTTTGTCGGCCACCGGGTCGGTGGCAGGAAAGTTGCTGTTTTCTGGCCATGAGACAGAAGGGGGGTGAAAGACCCCCCCAATCACCCCATAAACACTTGTATTACCCTCACAGGGACTACGAGAAGAATTTATTAAGGTGAAAAATGTACTTAGTTCTGCTTTAACTTTTGGAAAATATGCCGTACCTCTGATTTTGGGTAATTTTTTTTGTTTTTTTTCCATTTTTTGTGCCTTACTGCCATCTTA
The DNA here is from genome assembly GCF_900634775.1 of Gouania willdenowi. NCBI lineage: Eukaryota > Metazoa > Chordata > Actinopteri > Blenniiformes > Gobiesocidae > Gouania > Gouania willdenowi. The sequence continues at coordinate 2,409,634 of NC_041055.1, read as the reverse complement.
GCCCATTTGAAGTGTGTGCATTATATTGGCAGTGGTTTTTAGGGTCTAATGAAGGTCCTAACTCAATTTTTTTTTTTTGAAATTTTCAAAAAAAATACCTGGTTATAGCCTTACTTTTTATTTTGGGTGATTTTAGTTTTTTGTCATTTTTTGTGCCTTACTGCTTTCTTAGCCCCATTTAAGTATGTGCATTATATTTGCAGTAGTTTTTAGGGTCTAATGATGGTCCTAACTCAATTTTTTTTTTTTTTTGAAATTTTCAAAAAAAATGCCTTGTTATAGCCTTACTTTTTATTTTGGGTGATTTTAATTTTTTGTGCCTTACTGCTTTCTTAGCCTCATTTAAGTATGTGCATTATATTTGCAGTAGTTTTTAGGGTCTAATGATGGTCCTAACTCATTTTTTTTTTTTTTTGAAATTTTCAAAAAAAATGCCTTGTTATAGCCTTACTTTTTATTTTGGGTGATTTTAGTTTTTTGTCATTTTTTGTGCCTTACTGCTTTCTTAGCCCCGTTTAAGTATGTGCATTATATTTGCAGTAGTTTTTAGGGTCTAATGATGGTCCTAACTCAATTTTTTTTTTTTTGAAATTTTCAAAAAAAAAAACCTGGTTATAGCCTTACTTTTTATTTTGGGTGATTTTAGTTTTTTGTCATTTTTTGTGCCTTACTGCTTTCTTAACCCCATTTAAGTATGTGCATTATATTTGCAGTAGTTTTTAGGGTCTAATGATGGTCCTAACTCAATTTTTTTTTTTTTTTGAAATTTTCAAAAAAAATGCCTTGTTATAGCCTTACTTTTTATTTTGGGTGATTTTAATTTTTTGTGCCTTACTGCTTTCTTAGCCCCATTTAAGTATGTGCATTATATTTGCAGTAGTTTTTAGGGTCTAATGATGATCCTAACTCAATTTTTTTTTTTTTTGAAATTTTCAAAAAAAATGCCTTGTTATAGCCTTATTTTTTATTTTGGGTGATTTTAGTTTTTTTGTCATTTTTTGTGCCTTACTGCTTTTTTAGCCCTGTTTAAGTATGTGCATTATATTTGCAATGGTTTTTAGGATCTAATGATGGTCCTAACTCATTTTTTTTTTTTTTGAAATTTTTGAAAAAATATTCTTTGTTATAGCCTTAATTTTGATGTTATGTGAATTTTGTTTTTTTGTCATTTTTTGTGCCTTACTGCTTTCTTAGCCCTGTTTAAGTATGTGCATTATGTTTGCAGTAGTTTTTAGGGTCTAATGATGGTCCTAACTCATTTTTTATTTTTTTTGAAATTTTCAAAAAAAATGCCTTGTTATACCCTTACTTTTTATTTTGGGTGATTTTAGTTTTTTGTCATTTTTTGTGCCTTACTGCTTTCTTAGCCCCATTTAAGTATGTGCATTATATTTGCAGTAGTTTTTAGGGTCTAATGATGGTCCTAACTCAATTTTTTTTTTTTTGAAATTTTCAAAAAAATGCCTTTGTTATAGCCTTACTTTTTATTTTGGGTGATTTTAGTTTTTTGTCAATTTTTGTGCCTTACTGCTTTCTTAGCCCTGTTTAAGTATGTGCATTATATTTGCAGTAGTTTTTAGGGTCTAATGATGGTCCTAACTCAATTTTTTTTTTCTTTTGAAATTTTCAAAAAAAATGCCTTGTTATAGCCTTACTTTTTATTTTGGGTGATTTTAATTTTTTGTGCCTTACTGCTTTCTAAGCCCTGTTTAAGTATGTGCATTATATTTGCAGTAGTTTTTAGGGTCTAATGATGGTCCTAACTCAATTTTTTTGTTGTTGAAATTTTCAAAAAAAAATGCCTTGTTATAGCCTTACTTTTTATTTTGGGTGATTTTAGTTTTTTGTCAATTTTTGTGCCTTTCTGCTTTCTTAGCCCCATTTAAGTATGTGCATTATATTTGCAGTAGTTTTTAGGGTCTAATGATGGTCCTAACTCAATTTTTTTTTTTTTTGAAATTTTCAAAAAAACTACTTTTTATTTTGGGTGATTTTAGTTTTTTTTCATTTTTTGTGCCTTTCTGCTTTCTTAGCCCCATTTCAGTATGTGCATTATATTTGCAGTAGTTTTTAGGGTCTAATGATGGTCCTAACTCTGTTTTTTTTTTTTTTTTTTTTTATTTTTGAAAAAATATGCCTTGTTATAGCCTTACTTTTGATGTTGGGCGATTTTTTTTTTTTTTGTCATTTTTTGTGCCTTACTGCTTTCTTAGCCCTGTTTAAGTATGTGCATTATATTTGCAATGGTTTTTAGGATCTAATGATGGTCCTAACTCAATTTTTTTTTTTTTTTAAATTTTTGAAAAAATATGCCTTGTTATAGCCTTACTTTTGATGTTGGGCGATTTTTTTTTTTTTTGTCATTTTTTGTGCCTTACTGCTTTCTTAGCCCCATTTAAGTATGTGCATTATATTAGAATCTAATGATGGTCCTAACTCATTTTTTTTTTTTTTGAAATTTTTGAAAAAATATTCCTTGTTATAGCCTTAATTTTGATGTTATGTGAATTTTGTTTTTTTGTCATTTTTTGTGCCTTACTGCTTTCTTAGCCCTGTTTAAGTATGTGCATTATGTTTGCAGTAGTTTTTAGGGTCTAAAGATGGTCATAACTAATTTTTTTATTTTTTTTTTATTTTTTGAAAAAATATGCCTTGTTATAGCCTTACTTTTTATTTTGGGTGATTTTAGTTTTTTGTCATTTTTTGTGCCTTACTGCTTTCTTAGCCCCATTTAAGTATGTGCATTATATTTGCAGTAGTTTTTAGGGTCTAATGATGGTCCTAACTCAATTTTTTTTTTTTTTTGAAATTTTCAAAAAAAATGCCTTGTTATAGCCTTACTTTTTATTTTGGGTGATTTTAATTTTTTGTGCCTTACTGCTTTCTTAGCCCCGTTTAAGTATGTGCATTATATTTGCAGTAGTTTTTAGGGTCTAATGATGGTCCTAACTCAATTTTTTTTTTTTTGAAATTTTTTTAAAAAAATACCTTGTTATAGCCTTACTTTTTATTTTGGGTGATTTTAGTTTTTTGTCATTTTTTGTGCCTTACTGCTTTCTTAGCCCCATTTAAGTATGTGCATTATATTTGCAGTAGTTTTTAGGGTCTAATGATGGTCCTAACTCAATTTTTTTTTTTTTTGAAATTTTCAAAAAAAATGCCTTGTTATAGCCTTACTTTTTATTTTGGGTGATTTTAATTTTTTGTGCCTTACTGCTTTCTTAGCCCCATTTAAGGATGTGCAATATATTTGCAGTAGTTTTTAGGGTCTAATGATGATCCTAACTCAATTTTTTTTTTTTTTGAAATTTTTTGAAATTTTTTTTAGAAATTTTCAAAAAAAACGCCTTACTTTTTATTTTGGGTGATTTTAGTTTTTTGTCATTTTTTGTGCCTTACTGCTTTCTTAGCCACGTTTAAGTATGTGCATTATATTTGCAGTAGTTTTTAGGGTCTAATGATGGTCCTAACTCAATTTTTTTTTTTTTTTGAAATTTTCAAAAAAAATGCCTTGTTATAGCCTTACTTTTTATTTTGGGTGATTTTAGTTTTTTGTCATTGTTTGTGCCTTTCTGCTTTCTTAGCCCCATTTAAGTATGTGCATTATTTTGCAGTAGTTTTTAGGGTCTAATGATGGTCCTAACTCAATTTTTTTTTTTTTTTGAAATTTTCAAAAAAAATGCCTTGTTATAGCCTTACTTTTTATTTTGGGTGATTTTAATTTTTTGTGCCTTACTGCTTTCTTAGCCCCATTTAAGGATGTGCATTATATTTGCAGTAGTTTTTAGGGTCTAATGATGATCCTAACTCAATTTTTTTTTTTTTTGAAATTTTTTGAAATTTTTTTTAGAAATTTTCAAAAAAAACGCCTTACTTTTTATTTTGGGTGATTTTAGTTTTTTGTCATTTTTTGTGCCTTACTGCTTTCTTAGCCACGTTTAAGTATGTGCATTATATTTGCAGTAGTTTTTAGGGTCTAATGATGGTCCTAACTCAATTTTTTTTTTTTTTTGAAATTTTCAAAAAAAATGCCTTGTTATAGCCTTACTTTTTATTTTGGGTGATTTTAGTTTTTTGTCATTTTTTGTGCCTTACTGCTTTCTTAGCCCCATTTAAGTATGTGCATTATATTTGCAGTAGTTTTTAGGGTCTAATGATGGTCCTAACTCAATTTTTTTTTTTTTGTGAAATTTTCAAAAAAAATGCCTTGTTATAGCCTTACTTTTTATTTTGGGTGATTTTAGTTTTTTGTCATTGTTTGTGCCTTTCTGCTTTCTTAGCCCCATTTAAGTATGTGCATTATTTTGCAGTAGTTTTTAGGGGCTAATGATGATCCTAACTCAATTTTTTTTTTTTTTGAAATTTTCAAAAAAAAAAACGCCTTGTTATAGCCTTACTTTTTATTTTGGGTGATTTTAGTTTTTTGTCATTTTTTGTGCCTTACTGCTTTTTTAGCCCCGTTTAAGTATGTGCATTATATTTGCAGTAGTTTTTGGGGTCTAATGATGGTCCTAACTCAATTTTTTTTTTTTTTTAAATTTTCAAAAAAAACGCCTTGTTATAGCCTTACTTTTTATTTTGGGTGATTTTAATTTTTTGTGCCTTACTGCTTTCTTAGCCCCATTTAAGTATGTGCATTATATTTGCAGTAGTTTTTAGGGTCTAATGATGGTCCTAACTCAATTTTTTTTTTTCTTTTGAAATTTAAAAAAAAAAAGGCCTTGTTATAGCCTTACTTTTTATTTTGGGTGATTTTAATTTTTTGTGCCTTACTGCTTTCTTAGCCCCGTTTAAGTATGTGCATTATATTTGCAGTAGTTTTTAGGGTCTAATGATGGTCCTAACTCAATTTTTTTTTTTTTTGAAATTTTCAAAAAAAATGCCTTGTTATAGCCTTACTTTTTATTTTGGGTGATTTTAGTTTTTTGTCATTTTTTGTGCCTTACTGCTTTCTTAGCCCCATTTAAGTATGTGCATTATATTTGCAGTAGTTTTTAGGGTCTAATGATGGTCCTAACTCAATTTTTTTTTTTTTTTGAAATTTTCAAAAAAAATGCCTTGTTATAGCCTTACTTTTTATTTTGGGTGATTTTAATTTTTTGTGCCTTACTGCTTTCTTAGCCCCATTTAAGTATGTGCATTATTTTGCAGTAGTTTTTAGGGGCTAATGATGATCCTAACTCAATTTTTTTTTTTTTTGAAATTTTCAAAAAAAAAAACGCCTTGTTATAGCCTTACTTTTTATTTTGGGTGATTTTAGTTTTTTGTCATTTTTTGTGCCTTACTGCTTTCTTAGCCCCGTTTAATTATGTGCATTATATTTGCAGTAGTTTTTGGGGTCTAATGATGGTCCTAACTCAATTTTTTTTTTTTTTGAAATTTTCAAAAAAAAAACGCCTTGTTATAGCCTTACTTTTTATTTTGGGTGATTTTAATTTTTTGTGCCTTACTGCTTTCTAAGCCCTGTTTAAGTATGTGCATTATATTTGCAGTAGTTTTTAGGGTCTAAAGATGGTCCTAACTCAATTTTTTTGTTGTTGAAATTTTCAAAAAAAATGCCTTGTTATAGCCTTACTTTTTATTTTGGGTGATTTTAATTTTTTGTGCCTTACTGCTTTCTGAGCTCCATTTAAGTATGTGCATTATATTTGCAGTAGTTTTTAGGGTCTAATGATGGTCCTAACTCAATTTTTTTTTTTTTGAAATTTTCAAAAAAAATACCTTGTTATAGCCTTACTTTTTATTTTGGGTGATTTTAGTTTTTTGTCATTTTTTGTGCCTTACTGCTTTCTTAGCCCCATTTAAGTATGTGCATTATATTTGCAGTAGTTTTTAGGGTCTAATGATGGTCCTAACTCAATTTTTTTTTTTTTTGAAATTTTCAAAAAAAATGCCTTGTTATAGCCTTACTTTTTAATTTGGGTGATTTTAGTTTTTTGTCATTTTTTGTGCCTTACTGCTTTCTTAGCCCCATTTAAGTATGTGCATTATATTTGCAGTAGTTTTTAGGGTCTAATGATGGTCCTAACTCAATTTTTTTTTTTCTTTTGAAATTTAAAAAAAAAAAGGCCTTGTTATAGCCTTACTTTTTATTTTGGGTGATTTTAATTTTTTGTGCCTTACTGCTTTCTTAGCCCCGTTTAAGTATGTGCATTATATTTGCAGTAGTTTTTAGGGTCTAATGATGGTCCTAACTCAATTTTTTTTTTTTTTTTGAAATTTTCAAAAAAAATGCCTTGTTATAGCCTTACTTTTTATTTTGGTTGATTTTAATTTTTTGTGCCTTACTGCTTTCTTAGCCCCATTTAAGGATGTGCATTATATTTGCAGTAGTTTTTAGGGTCTAATGATGATCCTAACTCAATTTTTTTTTTTTTTGAAATTTTTTGAAATTTTTTTTAGAAATTTTCAAAAAAAAACGCCTTACTTTTTATTTTGGGTGATTTTAGTTTTTTGTCATTTTTTGTGCCTAACTGCTTTCTTAGCCCCATTTAAGTATGTGCATTATATTTGCAGTAGTTTTTAGGGTCTAATGATGGTCCTAACTCAATTTTTTTTTTTTTTGAAATTTTCAAAAAAAATGCCTTGCTATAGCCTTACTTTTTATTTTGGGTGATTTTAGTTTTTTGTCATTTTTTGTGCCTTACTGCTTTCTTAGCCCCATTTAAGTATGTGCATTATATTTGCAGTAGTTTTTAGGGTCTAATGATGGTCCTAACTCAATTTTTTTTTTTTGTGAAATTTTCAAAAAAAATGCCTTGTTATAGCCTTACTTTTTATTTTGGGTGATTTTAGTTTTTTGTCATTGTTTGTGCCTTTCTGCTTTCTTAGCCCCATTTAAGTATGTGCATTATTTTGCAGTAGTTTTTAGGGGCTAATGATGAACCTAACTCAATTTTTTTTTTTTTGAAATTTTCAAAAAAAAAAACGCCTTGTTATAGCCTTACTTTTTATTTTGGGTGATTTTAGTTTTTTGTCATTTTTTGTGCCTTACTGCTTTCTTAGCCCCGTTTAAGTATGTGCATTATATTTGCAGTAGTTTTTAGGGTCTAATGATGGTCCTAACTCAATTTTTTTTTTTTTGAAATTTTAAAAAAAAAACCGCCTTGTTATAGCCTTACTTTTTATTTTGGGTGATTTTAATTTTTTGTGCCTTACTGCTTTCTAAGCCCTGTTTAAGTATGTGCATTATATTTGCAGTAGTTTTTAGGGTCTAAAGATGGTCCTAACTCAATTTTTTTTTGTTGAAATTTTCAAAAAAAAATGCCTTGTTATAGCCTTACTTTTTATTTTGGGTGATTTTAATTTTTTGTGCCTTACTGCTTTCTGAGCTCCATTTAAGTATGTGCATTATATTTGCAGTAGTTTTTAGGGTCTAATGATGATCCTAACTCAATTTTTTTTTTTTTTGAAATTTTTTGAAATTTTTTTTAGAAATTTTCAAAAAAAACGCCTTACTTTTTATTTTGGGTGATTTTAGTTTTTTGTCATTTTTTGTGCCTTACTGTTTTCTTAGCCCCATTTAAGTATGTGCATTATATTTGCAGTAGTTTTTAGGGTCTAATGATGGTCCTAACTCAATTTTTTTTTTTCGGAAATTTTCAAAAAAAATACCTTGTTATAGCCTTACTTTTTATTTTGGGTGATTTTAGTTTTTTGTCATTTTTTGTGCCTTACTGCTTTCTTAGCCCCATTTAAGTATGTGCATTATATTTGCAGTAGTTTTTAGGGTCTAATGATGGTCCTAACTCAATTTTTTTTTTTTTTTGAAATTTTCAAAAAAAATGCCTTGTTATAGCCTTACTTTTTATTTTGGGTGATTTTAATTTTTTGTGCCTTACTGCTTTCTTAGCCCCATTTAAGGATGTGCATTATATTTGCAGTAGTTTTTAGGGTCTAATGATGATCCTAACTCAATTTTTTTTTTTTTTGAAATTTTTTGAAATTTTTTTTAGAAATTTTCAAAAAAAACGCCTTACTTTTTATTTTGGGTGATTTTAGTTTTTTGTCATTTTTTGTGCCTAACTGCTTTCTTAGCCCCATTTAAGTATGTGCATTATATTTGCAGTAGTTTTTAGGGTCTAATGATGGTCCTAACTCAATTTTTTTTTTTTTTTGAAATTTTCAAAAAAAATGCCTTGTTATAGCCTTACTTTTTATTTTGGGTGATTTTAGTTTTTTGTCATTTTTTGTGCCTTACTGCTTTCTTAGCCCCATTTAAGTATGTGCATTATATTTGCAGTAGTTTTTAGGGTCTAATGATGGTCCTAACTCAATTTTTTTTTTTTTGTGAAATTTTCAAAAAAAATGCCTTGTTATAGCCTTACTTTTTATTTTGGGTGATTTTAGTTTTTTGTCATTTTTTGTGCCTTACTGTTTTCTTAGCCCCATTTAAGTATGTGCATTATATTTGCAGTAGTTTTTAGGGTCTAATGATGGTCCTAACTCAATTTTTTTTTTTCGGAAATTTTCAAAAAAAATACCTTGTTATAGCCTTACTTTTTATTTTGGGTGATTTTAGTTTTTTGTCATTTTTTGTGCCTTACTGCTTTCTTAGCCCCATTTAAGTATGTGCATTATATTTGCAGTAGTTTTTAGGGTCTAATGATGGTCCTAACTCAATTTTTTTTTTTTTTGAAATTTTCAAAAAAAATGCCTTGTTATAGCCTTACTTTTTATTTTGGGTGATTTTAATTTTTTGTGCCTTACTGCTTTCTTAGCCCCATTTAAGGATGTGCATTATATTTGCAGTAGTTTTTAGGGTCTAATGATGATCCTAACTCAATTTTTTTTTTTTTGAAATTTTTTGAAATTTTTTTTAGAAATTTTCAAAAAAAACGCCTTACTTTTTATTTTGGGTGATTTTAGTTTTTTGTCATTTTTTGTGCCTAACTGCTTTCTTAGCCCCATTTAAGTATGTGCATTATATTTGCAGTAGTTTTTAGGGTCTAATGATGGTCCTAACTCAATTTTTTTTTTTTTTTGAAATTTTCAAAAAAAATGCCTTGTTATAGCCTTACTTTTTATTTTGGGTGATTTTAGTTTTTTGTCATTTTTTGTGCCTTACTGCTTTCTTAGCCCCATTTAAGTATGTGCATTATATTTGCAGTAGTTTTTAGGGTCTAATGATGGTCCTAACTCAATTTTTTTTTTTTTTTGAAATTTTCAAAAAAAATGCCTTGTTATAGCCTTACTTTTTATTTTGGGTGATTTTAGTTTTTTGTCATTGTTTGTGCCTTTCTGCTTTCTTAGCCCCATTTAAGTATGTGCATTATTTTGCAGTAGTTTTTAGGGGCTAATGATGATCCTAACTCAATTTTTTTTTTTTTTGAAATTTTCAAAAAAAAAACGCCTTGTTATAGCCTTACTTTTTATTTTGGGTGATTTTAGTTTTTTGTCATTTTTTGTGCCTTACTGCTTTCTTAGCCCCGTTTAAGTATGTGCATTATATTTGCAGTAGTTTTTGGGGTCTAATGATGGTCCTAACTCAATTTTTTTTTTTTTTTAAATTTTCAAAAAAAACGCCTTGTTATAGCCTTACTTTTTATTTTGGGTGATTTTAGTTTTTTGTCATTTTTTGTGCCTTACTGTTTTCTTAGCCCCATTTAAGTATGTGCATTATATTTGCAGTAGTTTTTAGGGTCTAATGATGGTCCTAACTCAATTTTTTTTTTTTTTTGAAATTTTCAAAAAAAATGCCTTGTTATAGCCTTACTTTTTAATTTGGGTGATTTTAGTTTTTTGTCATTTTTTGTGCCTTACTGCTTTCTTAGCCCCATTTAAGTATGTGCATTATATTTGCAGTAGTTTTTAGGGTCTAATGATGGTCCTAACTCAATTTTTTTTTTTCTTTTGAAATTTAAAAAAAAAGGCCTTGTTATAGCCTTACTTTTTATTTTGGGTGATTTTAATTTTTTGTGCCTTACTGCTTTCTTAGCCCCGTTTAAGTATGTGCATTATATTTGCAGTAGTTTTTAGGGTCTAATGATGGTCCTAACTCAATTTTTTTTTTTTGAAATTTTCAAAAAAAATACCTTGTTATAGCCTTACTTTTTATTTTGGGTGATTTTAGTTTTTTGTCATTTTTTGTGCCTTACTGCTTTCTTAGCCCCATTTAAGTATATGCATTATATTTGCAGTAGTTTTTAGGGTCTAATGATGGTCCTAACTCAATTTTTTTTTTTTTTTGAAATTTTCAAAAAAAATGCCTTGTTATAGCCTTACTTTTTATTTTGGGTGATTTTAATTTTTTGTGCCTTACTGCTTTCTTAGCCCCATTTAAGGATGTGCATTTTATTTTTGCAGTAGTTTTTAGGGTCTAATGATGATCCTAACTCAATTTTTTTTTTTTTTTGAAATTTTTTGAAATTTTTTTTAGAAATTTTCAAAAAAAACGCCTTACTTTTTATTTTTGATGATTTTAGTTTTTTGTCATTTTTTGTTCCTAACTGCTTTCTTAGCCCCATTTAAGTATGTGCATTATATTTGCAGTAGTTTTTAGGGTCTAATGATGGTCCTAACTCAATTTTTTTTTTTTTTTGAAATTTTCAAAAAAAATGCCTTGTTATAGCCTTACTTTTTATTTTGGGTGATTTTAGTTTTTTGTCATTTTTTGTGCCTTACTGCTTTCTTAGCCTCATTTATGTATGTGCATTATATTTGCAGTAGTTTTTAGGGTCTAATGATGGTCCTAACTCAATTTTTTTTTTTTGTGAAATTTTCAAAAAAAATGCCTTGTTATAGCCTTACTTTTTATTTTGGGTGATTTTAGTTTTTTGTCATTGTTTGTGCCTTTCTGCTTTCTTAGCCCCATTTAAGTATGTGCATTATTTTGCAGTAGTTTTTAGGGGCTAATGATGATCCTAACTCAATTTTTTTTTTTTTTGAAATTTTCAAAAAAAATGCCTTGTTATAGCCTTACTTTTTATTTTGGGTGATTTTAATTTTTTGTGCCTTACTGCTTTCTTAGCCCCATTTAAGGATGTGCATTTTATTTTTGCAGTAGTTTTTAGGGTCTAATGATGATCCTAACTCAATTTTTTTTTTTTTTGAAATTTTTTGAAATTTTTTTTAGAAATTTTCAAAAAAAACGCCTTACTTTTTATTTTTGATGATTTTAGTTTTTTGTCATTTTTTGTTCCTAACTGCTTTCTTAGCCCCATTTAAGTATGTGCATTATATTTGCAGTAGTTTTTAGGGTCTAATGATGGTCCTAACTCAATTTTTTTTTTTTTTTTGAAATTTTCAAAAAAAATGCCTTGTTATAGCCTTACTTTTTATTTTGGGTGATTTTAGTTTTTTGTCATTTTTTGTGCCTTACTGCTTTCTTAGCCTCATTTATGTATGTGCATTATATTTGCAGTAGTTTTTAGGGTCTAATGATGGTCCTAACTCAATTTTTTTTTTTTTGTGAAATTTTCAAAAAAAATGCCTTGTTATAGCCTTACTTTTTATTTTGGGTGATTTTAGTTTTTTGTCATTGTTTGTGCCTTTCTGCTTTCTTAGCCCCATTTAAGTATGTGCATTATTTTGCAGTAGTTTTTAGGGGCTAATGATGATCCTAACTCAATTTTTTTTTTTTTTGAAATTTTCAAAAAAAAAAAACGCCTTGTTATAGCCTTACTTTTTATTTTGGGTGATTTTAGTTTTTTGTCATTTTTTGTGCCTTACTGCTTTCTTAGCCCCGTTTAAGTATGTGCATTATATTTGCAGTAGTTTTTGGGGTCTAATGATGGTCCTAACTCAATTTTTTTTTTTTTTGAAATTTTCAAAAAAAAACGCCTTGTTATAGCCTTACTTTTTATTTTGGGTGATTTTAGTTTTTTGTCATTTTTTGTGCCTTACTGCTTTCTTTGCCCCGTTTAAGTATGTGCATTATATTTGCAGTAGTTTTTAGGGTCTAATGATGGTCCAAACTCAATTTTTTTTTTTTTTTGAAATTTTCAAAAAAAAAACGCCTTGTTATAGCCTTACTTTTTATTTTGGGTGATTTTAATTTTTTGTGCCTTACTGCTTTCTAAGCCCTGTTTAAGTATGTGCATTATATTTGCAGGAGTTTTTAGGGTCTAAAGATGGTCCTAACTCAATTTTTTTTTGTTGAAATTTTCAAAAAAAAATGCCTTGTTATAGTCTTACTTTTTATTTTGGGTGATTTTAATTTTTTGTGCCTTACTGCTTTCTGAGCTCCATTTAAGTATGTGCATTATATTTGCAGTAGTTTTTAGGGTCTAATGATGGTCCTAACTCAATTTTTTTTTTGTTGAAATTTTCAAAAAAAATACCTTGTTCTAGCCTTACTTTTTATTTTGGGTGATTTTAGTTTTTTGTCATTTTTTGTGCCTTACTGCTTTCTTAGCCCCACTTAAGTATGTGCATTATATTTGCAGTAGTTTTTAGGGTCTAATGATGGTCCTAACTCAATTTTTTTTTTTCTTTTGAAATTTAAAAAAAAAAATGCCTTGTTATAGCCTTACTTTTTATTTTGGGTGATTTTAATTTTTTGTGCCTTACTGCTTTCTTAGCCCCATTTAAGTATGTGCATTATATTTGCAGTAGTTTTTAGGGTCTAATGATGATCCTAACTCAATTTTTTTTTTTTTTGAAATTTTCAAAAAAAACGCCTTGTTATAGCCTTACTTTTTATTTTGGGTGATTTTAGTTTTTTTGTCATTTTTTGTGCCTTACTGCTTTCTTAGCCCCATTTAAGTATGTGCATTATATTTGCAGTAGTTTTTAGGGGCTAATGATGATCCTAACTCAATTTTTTTTTTTTTTGAAATTTTCAAAAAAAAAAACGCCTTGTTATAGCCTTACTTTTTATTTTGGGTGATTTTAGTTTTTTGTCATTTTTTGTGCCTTACTGCTTTCTTAGCCCCGTTTAAGTATGTGCATTATATTTGCAGTAGTTTTTGGGGTCTAATGATGGTCCTAACTCAATTTTTTTTTTTTTTTAAATTTTCAAAAAAAACGCCTTGTTATAGCCTTACTTTTTATTTTGGGTGATTTTAGTTTTTTGTCATTTTTTGTGCCTTACTGTTTTCTTAGCCCCATTTAAGTATGTGCATTATATTTGCAGTAGTTTTTGGGGTCTAATGATGGTCCTAACTCATTTTTTTTTTTTTTGAAATTTTTGAAAAAATATTCCTTGTTATAGCCTTAATTTTGATGTTATGTGAATTTTGTTTTTTTGTCATTTTTTGTGCCTTACTGCTTTCTTAGCCCTGTTTAAGTATGTGCATTATATTTGCAGTAGTTTTTAGGGTCTAAAGATGGTCATAACTAATTTTTTTATTTTTTTTTTATTTTTTGAAAAAATATGCCTTGTTATAGCCTTACTTTTTATTTTGGGTGATTTTAGTTTTTTGTCATTTTTTGTGCCTTACTGCTTTCTTAGCCCCATTTAAGTATGTGCATTATATTTGCAGTAGTTTTTAGGGTCTAATGATGGTCCTAACTCAATTTTTTTTTTTTTTTGAAATTTTCAAAAAAAATGCCTTGTTATAGCCTTACTTTTTAATTTGGGTGATTTTAGTTTTTTGTCATTTTTTGTGCCTTACTGCTTTCTTAGCCCCATTTAAGTATGTGCATTATATTTGCAGTAGTTTTTAGGGTCTAATGATGGTCCTAACTCAATTTTTTTTTTTCTTTTGAAATTTAAAAAAAAAGGCCTTGTTATAGCCTTACTTTTTATTTTGGGTGATTTTAATTTTTTGTGCCTTACTGCTTTCTTAGCCCCGTTTAAGTATGTGCATTATATTTGCAGTAGTTTTTATGGTCTAATGATGGTCCTAACTCAATTTTTTTTTTTTTGAAATTTTCAAAAAAAATACCTTGTTATAGCCTTACTTTTTATTTTGGGTGATTTTAATTTTTTGTGCCTTACTGCTTTCTTAGCCCCATTTAAGGATGTGCATTTTATTTTTGCAGTAGTTTTTAGGGTCTAATGATGATCCTAACTCAATTTTTTTTTTTTTTGAAATTTTTTGAAATTTTTTTTAGAAATTTTCAAAAAAAACGCCTTACTTTTTATTTTGGGTGATTTTAGTTTTTTGTCATTTTTTGTGCCTAACTGCTTTCTTAGCCCCATTTAAGTATGTGCATTATTTTGCAGTAGTTTTTAGGGGCTAATGATGATCCTAACTCAATTTTTTTTTTTTTTGAAATTTTCAAAAAAAATAAACGCCTTGTTATAGCCTTACTTTTTATTTTGGGTGATTTTAGTTTTTTGTCATTTTTTGTGCCTTACTGCTTTCTTAGCCCCGTTTAAGTATGTGCATTATATTTGCAGTAGTTTTTGGGGTCTAATGATGGTCCTAACTCAATTTTTTTTTTTTTGAAATTTTCAAAAAAAAACGCCTTGTTATAGCCTTACTTTTTATTTTGGGTGATTTTAGTTTTTTGTCATTTTTTGTGCCTTACTGCTTTCTTTGCCCCGTTTAAGTATGTGCATTATATTTGCAGTAGTTTTTAGGGTCTAATGATGGTCCAAACTCAATTTTTTTTTTTTTTTGAAATTTTCAAAAAAAAAACGCCTTGTTATAGCCTTACTTTTTATTTTGGGTGATTTTAATTTTTTGTGCCTTACTGCTTTCTAAGCCCTGTTTAAGTATGTGCATTATATTTGCAGTAGTTTTTAGGGGCTAATGATGATCCTAACTCAATTTTTTTTTTTTTTGAAATTTTCAAAAAAAAAAACGCCTTGTTATAGCCTTACTTTTTATTTTGGGTGATTTTAGTTTTTTGTCATTTTTTGTGCCTTACTGCTTTCTTAGCCCCGTTTAAGTATGTGCATTATATTTGCAGTAGTTTTTGGGGTCTAATGATGGTCCTAACTCAATTTTTTTTTTTTTTTAAATTTTCAAAAAAAACGCCTTGTTATAGCCTTACTTTTTATTTTGGGTGATTTTAGTTTTTTGTCATTTTTTGTGCCTTACTGTTTTCTTAGCCCCATTTAAGTATGTGCATTATATTTGCAGTAGTTTTTAGGGTCTAATGATGGTCCTAACTCAATTTTTTTTTTTTTTTTGAAATTTTCAAAAAAAATGCCTTGTTATAGCCTTACTTTTTAATTTGGGTGATTTTAGTTTTTTGTCATTTTTTGTGCCTTACTGCTTTCTTAGCCCCATTTAAGTATGTGCATTATATTTGCAGTAGTTTTTAGGGTCTAATGATGGTCCTAACTCAATTTTTTTTTTTCTTTTGAAATTTAAAAAAAAGGCCTTGTTATAGCCTTACTTTTTATTTTGGGTGATTTTAATTTTTTGTGCCTTACTGCTTTCTTAGCCCCGTTTAAGTATGTGCATTATATTTGCAGTAGTTTTTATGGTCTAATGATGGTCCTAACTCAATTTTTTTTTTTTTTAAATTTTCAAAAAAAATACCTTGTTATAGCCTTACTTTTTATTTTGGGTGATTTTAGTTTTTTGTCATTTTTGTGCCTTACTGCTTTCTTAGCCCCATTTAAGTATATGCATTATATTTGCAGTAGTTTTTAGGGTCTAATGATGGTCCTAACTCAATTTTTTTTTTTTTTTGAAATTTTCAAAAAAAATGCCTTGTTATAGCCTTACTTTTTATTTTGGGTGATTTTAGTTTTTTGTCATTTTTTGTGCCTTACTGCTTTCTTAGCCTCATTTATGTATGTGCATTATATTTGCAGTAGTTTTTAGGGTCTAATGATGGTCCTAACTCAATTTTTTTTTTTTGTGAAATTTTCAAAAAAAAACGCCTTGTTATAGCCTTACTTTTTATTTTGGGTGATTTTAGTTTTTTGTCATTTTTTGTGCCTTACTGCTTTCTTTGCCCCGTTTAAGTATGTGCATTATATTTGCAGTAGTTTTTAGGGTCTAATGATGGTCCAAACTCAATTTTTTTTTTTTTTTTAAATTTTCAAAAAAAAAACGCCTTGTTATAGCCTTACTTTTTATTTTGGGTGATTTTAATTTTTTGTGCCTTACTGCTTTCTAAGCCCTGTTTAAGTATGTGCATTATATTTGCAGTAGTTTTTAGGGTCTAAAGATGGTCCTAACTCAATTTTTTTTTTTCTTTTGAAATTAAAAAAAAAAAATGCCTTGTTATAGCCTTACTTTTTATTTTGGGTGATTTTAATTTTTTGTGCCTTACTGCTTTCTTAGCCCCATTTAAGTATGTGCATTATATTTGCAGTAGTTTTTAGGGTCTAATGATGATCCTAACTCAATTTTTTTTTTTTTTGAAATTTTCAAAAAAAACGCCTTGTTATAGCCTTACTTTTTATTTTGGGTGATTTTAGTTTTTTTGTCATTTTTTGTGCCTTACTGCTTTCTTAGCCCCATTTAAGTATGTGCATTATATTTGCAGTAGTTTTTAGGGTCTAATGATGGTCCTAACTCAATTTTTTTTTTTTTTGAAATTTTCAAAAAAAAAACGCCTTGTTATAGCCTTACTTTTTATTTTGGGTGATTTTAGTTTTTTGTCATTTTTTGTGCCTTACTGCTTTCTTAGCCCCGTTTAAGTATGTGCATTATATTTGCAGTAGTTTTTGGGGTCTAATGATGGTCCTAACTCAAATTTTTTTTTTTTTGAAATTTTCAAAAAAAACGCCTTGTTATAGCCTTACTTTTTATTTTGGGTGATTTTAGTTTTTTGTCATTTTTTGTGCCTTACTGCTTTCTTAGCCCCGTTCAAGTATGTGCATTATATTTGCAGTAGTTTTTAGGGTCTAATGATGGTCCTAACTCAATTTTTTTTTTTCTTTTGAAATTTAAAAAAAAAAATGCCTTGTTATAGCCTTACTTTTTATTTTGGGTGATTTTAATTTTTTGTGCCTTACAGCTTTCTTAGCCCCATTTAAGTATGTGCATTATATTTGCAGTACTTTTTAGGGTCTAATGATGATCCTAACTCAATTTTTTTTTTTTTTGAAATTTTCAAAAAAAACGCCTTGTTATAGCCTTACTTTTTATTTTGGGTGATTTTAGTTTTTTGTGCCTTACTGCTTTCTTAGCCCCGTTTAAGTATGTGCATTATATTTGCAGTAGTTTTTAGGGTCTAATGATGGTCCTAACTCAATTTTTTTTTTGTGTGAAATTTTCAAAAAAAATGCCTTGTTATAGCCTTACTTTTTATTTTGGGTGATTTTAGTTTTTTGTCATTTTTTGTGCCTTTCTGCTTTCTTAGCCCCATTTAAGTATGTGCATTATATTTGCAGTAGTTTTTAGGGTTTAATGATGGTCCTAGCTCAATTTTTTTTTTTCTTTTGAAATTTTCAAAAAAAAATGCCTTGTTATAGCCTTACTTTTTATTTTGGGTGATTTTAGTTTTTTGTCATTTTTTGTGCCTTACTGCTTTCTTAGCCCCGTTTGTGCATTATATTTGCAGTAGTTTTTGGGGTCTAATGATGGTCCTAACTATTTTTTTTTTTTTTAAATTTTCAATAAAAACGCCTTGTTATAGCCTTTCTTTTTATTTTGGGTGATTTTAATTTTTTGTCATTTTTTGTGCCTTACTGCTTTCTAAGCCCAGTTTAAGTATGTGCATTATATTTGCATTAGTTTTTAGGGTCTAATGATGGTCCTAACTCATTTTTTTTTTTTTTTTGAAATTTTCAAAAAAAATGCCTTGTTATAGCCTTACTTTTTATTTTGGGTGATTTTAGTTTTTTGTCATTTTTTGTGCCTTACTGCTTTCTTAGCCCTGTTTGTGCATTATATTTGCAGTAGTTTTTAGGATCTCATGATGGTCCGAACTCAATTTTTTCTTTTTTTAAATTCTGAAAAAATATGCCTTGTTATAGCCTTACTTTTGATTTTGAGTGATTTTTGTTTTTTTGTCATTTTTTTGTGCCTTACTGCTTTCTTAGCCCTGTTTAAGTATGTGCATTATATTTGCAGTAGTTTTTAGTCTAATGAAGGTCGTAATTCAATTTTTTATTTTTTTGAAATTTAAAAGAAATATGCCTTAAGGGTATTGTGGACGATGTTTAAAAAAGAAACGCCCTCTCCACATTTTGAAAAAAAACGCCTCCGTGTGCGGGAGAGCGTGCACGAGCCTTGTTTTCCTCGTGCACGAGCCTTGTTTTCCTCGTGCACAGCTTTGTTTACAAGTTGGTGTGGACATCGGTCATACAAGCTTACCTTACAAAAGAAGATTTGCACTTTTCCCACTATGTCAGACTGGCCACCAGTAAGTGAAAATCCATTTTCAAAGGACCCGGTGCGCACCGGGTACGAGCACGTACGACGGCCTTTTGTAAACATGACTGACAATTAGGAGGACCAATAGTCTTGATGATCCACCCGGAAGCGAAACATCGTCTACAATACCTTACATATCGAATATGATTTAATGAAATAAGTACAAGATGAGAGCTTAAAGTGGTAAAATGTGTTTATTTGATGACGACATCACAATTCCATTGGTTATGACCCAGATGTTTTGATTTAAGTTTGTTAGCTCGTGTGCTAACACATATAAGAGCGTTTGAGAAGAGTGTAGAAGAGTAGATAGTTTAACATAACAGTGTATAGTGTATCAGTAATGAAACACATCTCTGCACTATAGTGGATTTAAGGCGACCGCAGCCAATCAGAGGCGTCCCTTTGGCTTCTCCTGATTGGTGCAGCTTGTGCTGGTTTGCATGGAAACACCTCAAGCTGTCCCACATCTGTACGACGACCAGCAGATTCACAACACCGCACAGAGGACACAGAATGTGTGAGCGTATTCACGTAATAAAAACGTTGACGTGTAAACAATCTGCTTTATGAACACTTTCCTTTTCTCTGACTGTGTGTGTTACATAAAGTCATTCAGGCTGTAATCTGAATGATTTATGAACACACACACACAATGTGAAGCCTGTGTGTGTCACACATTCCTAGCACATGGCAACAGAAGCTAAATATAGAGGCGGTAGAAGAGCTGCTCTAGAACAGCGAGCCACAACATTAGGAACACCACTAATCCATCAGAGACTAGACCCACCTACACACACACAATTAATAATCACAACTTTAAATCACAGCAGATCAGAGGGTCACATGGTCAACATTCATGTCAGCATTAGAATAACGACCAATCAAAGCATTAATACAGGAAATAACAAAGGAACTGTGTGTTTTTGTTATGATTTTGTGTATTTTTCTCTCATTTTGTGTATTTTTGTCAGTTTTAATATTTTGGAGTATTTGTGCTGTCTTTTTGTCTGTTTAAAAATATTTTTTTTGTGTATTTTAAGTCATTTATGTTTTTTGTTTTAAAATAATTTTTGTGTATTTTTGAGTTATTACTGTTAGCATTTTGTCTGTTTTATAATAATTTTTGAATACTTTGTGTTTTTGGAGTAATTAATATAGTTTTGTCTTTTTTTAAATATTTTTTGTATATTTTTAAATTTTGAGTATTTTAATGTTGGCGTTTTATGTTTTAAAATCATTATTGTGTATTTTTGGAGTAATTAATGTTGTCATTTTGTCTGTTTTCAAATCATTATTGTATCTTTTTGACATCATTTTGTGTATTGAAGTTGTGTGTTTTAAAGTCTTTTGTGTGTATTTTTGTTTTTGCAATTGGAAAATGTTATTTATTTTGTATATTTTTCTTGTTTCTTTTTTCATTGAATTTGTATATTTTCCTTTCATTTTGCGTATTTTTGGAGTCTCTCATTTCTATCGCTAAGGTCGTGGCTCACATGGTAGAGACATCATCTCCTAATCCAGAGGTTGTCGGTTCAATTCTGTGTCGCTCGGAGTGTTTGACCAACACTGTGCAGTTGCTTTGTGAAGCAACTTTTATCAGAGCGGGGCCACAAAAATGTGATTGTCTGGACCATATCATAAACATTTGTTAGCATCTAGAATAAAGACCAATCTGAGCATTAACACTGAAAATAATTCAAAGTTTTGTCTTTGTAGTCCTTTTGTGTGTTTTTTAATTAATTTTGTAATTTATGTCTTTTAAGTCCTTTTGTATATGTTATTGTAGTCTTTTTCTTTAAGTGGTTGTTTATGGTGTTTTTATTTTGTGTACTTTCTGTGTAGTTTTGAGTGTTATGTCGGGCTTCATACAACTTCCTTTTTTTCATAAAACTTCCAACTTCATGTATCACAATTTTGTTTTGGGAGCCGCATGTGGCCCCTGGGCCGCCACTTGCCTACGTCTCTTTTAGGAGTAATTTTGTACATTTTTACTCCCTTTAAATGTGCTATTTTGTTTGCTTTTTGGGACGTTGTTTTGTCTTTTTGTGTATCTGTCATTTTATGTTTACCTTTAAAGGGACGCACACGGCAGACGAACGCAAATCCCCTGGAAAATTAGCTACGTTAGTTGTTTGGCTGGACGTGGATGACTGTTCATCATAGGAATGGGATCCACACAAGGTTCCTGCTGCTTAACAGAAGGTTTTCCTTGCCGCCATGATGAATTCATGTTGGGTGTGGGATACATATGTATGTGTATATACGTATATATGCATAAGTGTGTATCCATAAAATGAAGAGTCCGTCCTTAAGACTGCTCTACTGTAAAGTGTCTTGAGATACCATTGGTTATGATTTGGCGCTATACAAATAAAAGATTGATTTTTGGTGATAAAAACCAGTATAGCTATGTTTTAGCAGTTTTTAGGGATTTACTGTAACTTTACTTTAAAAACTTCTCAGTTATGATTGTGAGTGAATGACGTTTGCTGAGAACCTGTAAACTTCCCGTGCAGAGCTCAGCACAAAGCTGTTGTGTATTTGCGTGCACAGCTGAGTGCTGCAGCAGGAATGTGCGTCTGTCTGCGCCTCACGCGCTAAAATAGCCGCAGTGCTCCGTCAGCACAGCTGCTCAGCCAATCAGGAGGCTCGGATTACCCACTACTGTCGCCGCACATCAACTCCCATTACAGAATATGGAAGAGCCACTGCACAGACTGTCCTACGGCTCTGGATCAATGCAGGTGGTCTCAACCTATCGGTCGGGGCCCAGCGAGGGACGTTGGAACGTTTCCAGTGGATCGCAATCATTTGTTCCAAAATTTAAGATGTCGCATTTCGAAACTGACTAGTATTAGATCACGACAGGTAAAACACACAATCCGACAACAAACATACACACAATCCGACAACAAACATGCACACAAAACGACTCCAACACCAAAGATTAGAAGAAAACACAGAATAACAAGAAAAATCCACAAAGTGACTCTGAAAACGCCAAACAATGGAGAAAATACAAAAAATTGAGAAATTAAATACACAAAACGGCAAGAAAAACAATCTTTTTTTTAAAACCACAAAATGACCCCAAAAACAAATGATAAGAAAAACATAATAAACTAGAAGATAAAAAATATGCAAAATTAATACCAAAAAACAACTAGAAAAACAAAACATTGACTCCCAAAACACACCAAACAAGAAAAACGCAAAAGCTACACAAAACAACTCCAAAAATACACAAGATGACAAAATATGACCCAAATCAATATTCCCTTTCTCACGATAACAACAAACAATGAGAGGCTAAAAATATCAGGATGGCAACATTTATCTGTCGACCTTTATTATATCAGACTTAATACAAAATCTAATTAAAAAACTATTTTATTTTAGGGCTTAAATACTGAAAGCAGGAGGACAGTATTTAATAAACACGATAAACGTGAAATCTTCAGTCGTTCAAAGTGCAAAAAATATTTTAGTTTTCATGGAAACAAACGAAAAAAAGTCTGCAGACGAGTGACTGTTTTAAGAAATTATCTTTTTTTTATTTCTTAAACTTTCTTTAGACGATACATTTTCTCATTATTTGAAAATATCTTCTTGTTGCTGGTTTGTTCGGTAACTTCTGTCCGATAATCTAATATAGTTTCTCTTCGGGAAAATAAAATGAAAGAGAAAAAAAAAAAAAAAAAACATCCATCGTCGTGTTTGTTTCCAGGTTCTGCTCCGAGGGAGCGATCAGGGCTCCGGTGAGGAGGAGTCGCTCTCCTCCACCTCCTCCACCCTGAGGGAATCCAGCTGATGGAGAACTTTACGGTTCCTCTGAACGTTCTCCATAGATCAAAAAAGTGACAGCGAACTTCTCCCAAATGAACTCACTGTTCCTCCACAATCCGACCAGAGGAGGAAGAACCAGAACCAGGACGGATGCTGGTCCTCAGACCTCCTCCTCGGACCATAAACCCACTCACTCGGAGGATAAAACACCAATGTTTCCCTGCACATGAACTTTGTAACGCCACGGACTCTGTTAGCTAGAACAGCACGATATGTCATGCACTTAATCTGTCGTCTTTTTTATCTTTTTTTTTTTTGCAAAAAAATCCCCCTCGCTGTCGGCTCCTAAACCTGTGGTTCGGGACCCGGGCTCAGTCTTCGTCCATGTCGTCGCCCTCGGACTCGTCCCTGCGCTCGAACACCTTGTCCCGCTGCCGCTCCTGGATCTCCTTCATCTCCTCGGCGTAGCGGCTGAAGGCTCCGCCGAACTTGGCCCAGGCCTTGAAGGGGATTGTGATGGAGTTCCGGTAGCTGGGCTTCACCTCGCTCAGTCGCAGAAACACGCCGTACTTGTTGGAGCCCACGTCGAAGAAGAACCGCTTGGAGTCCACCATGATGGAGGTTCCCTCCGGGAGTTCCCCAAAGCCTCCGGCCGCCGGGGACTCGTCCTCCTCCCCGCCGTAGTCGTCGATCAGCTTCGCCAGGGCGTCCCGGAACTCGATTAATCCTTGAGCCGGGAGGGCGATTGTCTGCCCGGACAGCACGCCGCCTGTGGGCCCTCCCACTCCGAAGCCCGGGCCTCGGTTCACCGTCTGCCGGATCCGGAGGAACCGCCCCCGCTGGTTCTCCTTCAGGTCCAGGTAGTATTTACGGTTCTCCCGGACCAGGAACTCGCTCTTTAGGGCTCGTCGGGGTGCGCCGTCGTCCCCCACGGAAGCCTGAGCGATTTGCTCCGGGCTGCTGGGCCCCAGCTGGGCGTAGTGCTCGATAAAGTCCCCGAGGTAGTCACGAAACTCGGCCGCTACCGACAGCGACAGCGTGAGCCGGCTCTTGGAGCCTCCGGCCCCGACCTCCGCGATCTTTAGGAAGCGGCCCTTGCTGTTCTGCTTCACGTCCAGGTAGAAGCGTTTGTTCTGGATGTCCAGGCGCTTGGAGGCCAGCTCCTGAGTGTCCTGGTCCCGCTGGAAATGCTGGAAGCCGCCGCGCTCGCTCCCACTATCTGCATCCGCCATCTTCAGCTCCACCATCGGCTTCTGCCTCTGTGAGCTCCGGCCGCTCAGCGCTACCCGCAGGGACGCCTGCGATTGGTCAAACCGCCCGTCACTCTCCGAGGTTCCCACTGCTTCAGCTCTGCCATTGGTCGCCTCATCTGTTAGACACGCCTTCCCAGTTAGTCACTCCTTACCCATTGGCTAAAACTGAGGTTAACTTTACGTAAAGCGTTGAAGCGTTTATCCACTGATTTCGCCTTTAAATGGGTCTTATTAATGAATCTATTTATTACTAAAGCATTAATTACTAATAACAAAATAAATAAAACTAAGACTTTATTAATTATTCAATGGGTAAAAGCTATGGTCGCTACAGCATATCAAATATACAAAAATGATTGGAAAAAAAATAAATCCATAAATCATACATTTTTCATTAAAATTACAGATTAGTTTAAAATATATGGAAGCGTATTGCATTCGCTTGAAAAAAAATCTCCTGAATAATTAATTTTTTTTGGTTTGTTTTTGAGCTATTTCTTTGTTTTTCAGACACGTTTTTTCTTCTCTCTTTTGGAGTAATTTTTTTTTCAGTTTTTCGGGCCATTTTTATTTATTTATTTTTCTCCGAAAAACAGTGAATGCAACACACTTCCTTCAAAATCAATGTTTAAATAATTTTAAATAAGTTGAGCATTTAAATGTTTCTATGTCACAGTTTGTTAGTTTTAAAACAGTTCAACTTTAGCTGCTTTAAATTTTCTGATATTCCCTTTGTTCTTCAGTGATGACATTTAGGGACATTTCTTGAATAAATTATAAATATAAAAATGAGCAAATCTTCAATCCTGGAGTATTTTGTTCTTCTTTAGAAACGAGACAAAAGTTTAGATGAAAGTCGTTTTATTCTTTAAATACACAAGCTATAGTTAGAAAGTGTCAAGGAGCGCCAAAATAAAGCTGCTGGAATGAATAAATAAAGCATTTACATTGATATAAAGGACACTCTCTTTAGACAGCCAAAAAAAACCAAGAAAAAAAAAACATGGGAACAATCACCCACATCCCAGAATAATCACGACTCAGCAGAAAATCCTAATGAACATTTTACACGACTTTGAACTTCGTGTTTGTCTGTAAAATTTCAACGTGGTGTTTTTCTTCTTACAATTGATCAGGAAATCATTACAAAGAGGAAATAAAGTCAGATTCTGATCATAGAATTGTGACCACATGTTATAATAACCACTGATGATGTCATGAGACCCAGAGATACAGCTTTTATTGATCATTTATTATCTGCAGTGCAAACAGGACGAATTTATTCTATATCTTATTTCACGAGTTTCTTTTAAAGTGTGCATGTGTGTGATTAAAAATGACTGCCATCAGGTGATAATAGCATGGGAAAACTGTGCGTCCAAGCAAAAGTTGTGGATATTCATTAAATTTATGTATTTGGAAAGGCTGAGATATTTAATACTGAATTACTTGGTATTTTTACACAATGATCCACGTTTTCTGTATGTTCGACTTAATCCTACAGGCCAAATATGATGCTCTAAAGGGCCAGATTTGGCCCCTAGGCCTTGAGTTTAACACGTGTCGTACACGCTGACATGGTTATTATAATTCTCGTTTCCAAATTTTGTAAATGGGTCAATGACGTGACGCCTAAATATTATGTCCAACTGAATTTCTTTTAGTTAAAAAAAAGGTTTAAATGTATAAAAAGATACTAAATATGCAGTAACTTAGTATATACCGTACATGCTCTTTTTTTTTTAAATGTCACTAAATGACTGCAAAGTGTCCAAATATTATGTGATGCGACTGTCTACCATCTTTAAAATTACATTAAATCTATTCAAATGTATTTGCTGTTATATTATAGTCCAAAATGTACAAGTATTTCTATATTTATTTCTATCATAATATTCATTTAAACCTTGCCTGATGATGAACATTTTATTAAATACGTCATATATATTGACATACTGACTTTTCAGTGCGCGTCTTTTTCTGTTTTGTTATATATTTAAAATAAACTCTCACATTAAATCCTAAAAACGCGTCAAGACTCAGACGGTCTCAAATAACCAACAGTTATTTCATTCTATGTCCTTTTGTCTCATTCCTTGGTGTTGCCTGTCATTTTGTGGGTTTTTCCTCTCGTTTTGTGTGTGTTTGTTGTCGATTTGTGTTTTTGAATTTATTTTCATTTCTCTTCTCGTCATTTTGCATATTTTTTGATAAACATTGTGTTGTGGTTTTTGGAGTCATATTTATATCAACAATTTTTATATATTTCTGTCAATACATGTATTTTTGTTGTCATTATGTATATTTTTTCTCATTTTGTGTATGTTTGTAGTGTATTTTTGGTTGTTGTCATAAACAACATTTTTTTATACTTTTCTGTCATTTTGTGTGTTTTTAAACTCATTTTCTGTATTTTTGCTGTTTGTGTATATATCTGTAAATTTTTTGGGTTTAATTTTAGGAGCCGCACAAAACCAGACTGAGAACCGCATGTGCCTCATGTCTGTCTGATATAATCTGCTTTAAGTCGGTATCTGTTGAACTGTATTTTCCATATTTCTGGAACAAAAGCATAAACGTGAGGGAACATTAACCTTTAATTTTGTCTGTTTTTGACACCATCAGGGTTTATATTCTAACATTCATGTTAATTTAGAGTCGTTTTATTCCCATTAACGCTACATTTATTTACATTTTTCTTTGACCGTCCATCAAACCTCCCGTTAAAGTACAACATCACCTATAAAAATATTCACTCTTTTTGTGTTTTTGTGTGTTTTCTTTAGTTTTTTTAAACAATGACTTGAAAAATAATTCAGAAAATTTCAAAAACAAAAGCTTTGATACATTCTGAGCTGACGTGCACCGCGTCGTGACACCAGGACACCAATCAGAGCCGTCCTCATGCATGTAGCACACGTCAGTCCACGAGGCAGGCATTAAATTAGGCGTTAGAATGTGACGCAGCTTGTTCACATGTTGGATTGAAAATGGAGAGGGCGGGGGATGATGATGTCAAACTAAACAAGGCGTCGGTCAACATCTGAGGGAGCCAGAGAAGCTGGTGTCAAATTACAGAAACTCAGGTCTGAAGCTGGAGTTAAATTACCAGACACGTTTGCAGCGAGATCTCAGTGAGGGAAAGGATAAAACTGGTCCCTAATTATGGGAACCAGGGCTTTCACACCAAAAGCATTTATGGAGGAAAGTGTGAGGCTGGAGTCAAATTACAAAAGCCAAGAGAAGGGTGTCTCCATCATCTCTGTAGGTGGGACTTTTGGAGGGAAAAGAGGTGAGGCTGATGTCAAATTACCAAAGCCTGATCATGCATGATGAGGCTAGAGTCCAACGGCGTCAACTCAATGCTACGTGTTTTAAAATAGAAATGTATGTTAAAGTAACGCCTTAACCAGATGGCGAGGCAGGTGTCAAATCACAAAAATAATTGCTGCAAGTAGAAATTAAGGAAAAAGATGAGGCTGGAGTCAAACTACATGAAATATGAAGCACTTTAAGTTGATGATGGGTATATTTAAAAAAAAAAAAGGAACCAAATTCCAACAAAAAGAGTTTAAATAAAAGCTACGATTTAACCAGAGAGGCAGGTGTCAAATTACAATCAACCGCTGCACGTAGAAAGGCGGATCTTGAAGGAATGATATGAAGCAGGCAGTTGATTTTAAAACAAAATTAGTGAGGCTGGGGTCAAATTTCGAGTCCTCAAGGCTGGTGTCAAATGACACAGGATGTGGTGCACAGGGTGATTTCAGAAGGTCAGAGCGCCATGATGCACGTTAACAGAAAGGGGCTAAGTCTGGGGTCAAATTACAGGAGCTTGGAAAGAGTCAAACAAACAGAAAAACAGCATTTTTAGCCCCGCCCACTTTAGCAGTGGTCGATTTAAGTGTTTCTTGGTGATGCTGGTGAAGGAAAAGCTCCTCCATCCATTCCACTGGTTCCCACCTCTACCTGTACATTACCATGGTCCCCTCTGGAGGCGGAGCTTTCTCTCAAAGCCCCGCCTCCCGTTAGATGACATGTGTGATGTAGAAGCTGAACTCTACGTCCATGGCGCTCTGCGGGACGCCAGCGCTCCCTCCGTGGAGGACGGGGATCAGAGCTCCGTCCATCTCGTTCATGTAGCGCTGAGGGAGGAGTCGGCCCCCGCAGCCCGCCTGGTATTCAACCTGTGGACACAAGAGGGCGCTGTGAGAAGTGGGCCCGTAGCTGCTCTGAGGAGGCCCTCAGTGGTGCCCCTCACCATGTCCGCCTGCGTGGAGAGGCGGAGCCACAGAGAGTTGATGCCGCTGGACGTAAGGATGGAGAGGTGAGGCGTCAGAGAGCTGCACGTGGCCAACGCCACTTCCTTCTGGAACACGGAGCAAGACGACAGCACCGAGGAGAGGCTGCGATCACATGACTTCAGCTGGTAGAACACCTGACAGAGGTAGGACACACACGTCACATGACCAGGTGGTTGTTTTTTTGTCTTTTTAATTAATTCAAAAAAAAAATGAATGAAACATATTAGAAATTTAGATCTTTGTAAATTTGATGTGATTTGGAAGTTTTTTTATTCTGTAAGTGTTTTTGTTATTGTTTCGCATCTTTCTGGAGGAACTTTGTGTATTTTTAGTGTCCTTTTGTGATCATTTTTATCTCATTGTTGTGTTCTTGTAGTAATTTTTGTCATTTTGTTTATTTCTCTTCACTTTATATACTTTGTCATTTTGTGTGTTCCTGTCATTTTGTATATTTTTTGAGATCATTGTGTGTATGTTTGTCATTTTGTGTGAATTTTTTGGATTTATACTTTTTTGGGGGGGCTACACAAAATTCAATCGAGGGCCGTCAGCTTCTCAATGTCTGATCTACAACATGCAGGACAGGAGATCTCCAGGACCAGACTTGGGTTTACGACATGCTTTACAAAACCACAGTCTGATTAAAAGTGTGCGACTGTCGTAATGTGACACATCTGAAGGTTTTTAATCAAACGGAGGTGGGTGTGGTTAGCGCTCACCTCTGTACATGTGATGGAGAGACCGTTGCTCTCAAACTCAGTGTCCTGCTGCATCCGCACACTGGGAACGCCGTCCAGAGGTCGACCATCCACACCACTGACTTTACTACAGACACACAACACAACACAACACAACACAACACAACACAACACAACACAACACAACACAACCATTAGGCCTCCTTTACTGGAATGTAAATACAACTGATAAATTGAAATAAACAATATTCAAACATCAACAACGTGTCTTTGTGATGTTACATTTTCACCACTGTGTGTGTGTGTGTGTGTGTGTGTGTGTGTGTGTGTGTGTTTACCCCGTGTTAACAGGAGAGCTCGTGTCCACCCAGCGGATGCTGACGGTCTCTCTGATCTCGCCGCCGTCCGTCTTCCCACAGGCGATGTGGAAGTCCGTTTGCTCCCTGAAGGCAGAGCGCAGAGACTCCATGGTCTCAGGAGGGATTTGAACCATCAACCCGTCTGAGGAAAAAAAGGACGACAGTTGACATTTCACCTCCTCCCAACAAATAACAAGTCAATCACTACTGAAGGTTCAAACAGAGAAACACATCCTTATTATTGCACCTACACATGTCTGGCGTTGCTGATGCTGTTTATCAATAGTGTCATCCTGGACTGGGAATCTTTGGATTCCATTACGATCACAGGGACTGTGATTCCATGATCAATAAATTACCGATGAACATTTTGAGAACATTTCTTTGTTTCTCTCTGTGATCACTGAGGAAATGCTGATTTATAAACTTAGTCTTTACATTCAGACACAATCACATCTTTCTTTTGTTTTTCTAACAATGTGACGCTAAACTGTTGATTTGTTGTATAAATGCATCGCTACTGATGTTAGCATCGTTAGCTTCCCGATGTCATGATGCAGCCGTTAACTATATAAATTCCATGATCTAGAGACCATTAAACAGCCACAAGTTTTATTTTAATATACTACAGCCATCCCAGGGGCTCAACTTAAAATAAAATAAAATGAGTATAATATTATTAGTAGACATTGGTAATTACATTTAATAATATTATATTAATTTGATTATTTTAGAAGTTGAGCCTCTGAGATGGCTGCAGTATATTAAAATAACTACATACATGGTGTTTACTGAATTTAGCTGAAACTGATTTGCTTCTGTGAATGTTCATGTGCTTTTTCTTTTTCCTCTTTTTAACAGAAATTGACAAAGCAGTTCATTTAAAATAAACACCAGAGACCTTTCACACCCCAGGAGGGTATTTTAATTATACTTTCTCTTGTGCAAAGAAGTCTTTAAATAAAGAAATGTTCAATACATGTTTCAATGTTAACAAGAGATGGTTTGAGATCCTTATTGCATGAATAGCAGCATTGATCAAGTGATGTTAAATAATCGTTACCTGAAAAAATAATCGCCAATCGTTTAAAAAGATAACTGATTGAGACAGCTTAACAAGCATCATTGATTCAGATACGATGAGGTTCAATTTGACTTAGTTCCTTTTAGTTTCTGTGGAGTTTACCTTCAACGATGCTGGACTTGGCGATGAAGCCTGACGAGGCCTTCAGCGCTCCGTTGAACACCACAAAGCTGGCTCCGGTCACTGCAAACCAAGCACCAGGAGCAGGTGAGTGAAATAAAAGAGCAGGATTTCCTCATGTTGTCACAAACACACGTTAAAGAGTTACCTTCAGTTATTAATGTGATGAGTTAGATTGTACCCAATAGTTTCAGGTTCAGGTTTATTGTCCCAATGAGTCAGAGCAGGAATAAAAACATCATTTAAAGCTGCTGGAGGACAGCCTTTTTAATCAGATAAAGACATAATGTGGACCTCAGAAATGAATAGATCAAAGATCATTTGATAAGAAAGAAATCCCCTCATCACTTCCCCTCCCAACCCTTAAATGGACTAAATGATGAAGAAAAGATGGAGGAGAAAACAGCATGAAGCCCCTCTTTCTCTCTGTAGAGAGCTCTGATTTCCCACACCACAGCTAAAGACGTCCCCCTCCCAAAAAAATAAATAAAATAAAAAGTAAAGCTTTGCATCTTTGGTTCATTTCTCAGATCAAAGTGAAATTCATTAAAGGGGACATGTTACACCCATTTTTCACCTTTTAAAACAGTTCCCTGTGGTCTAAATGATATATCTGTGCTGGGGTTTGGTCAAAACGTAACATGAATCAAGCACCAGGGGAGGTTTTATGTTTTCCCTCCCCCTCCCCCTCCCCCTCCCTTCTGTGGGAGAAAACAGCGGTGCAGCCGTATCAATATGAACCTGAGTCCAACCCTGAGGAGAAGGCTCTCCCGAAGTAGTACGTCAACCAAGACTTCAGGGAGAAGTTTCTGAATAGTAAGTTATCAACTATGGTGCGTCGCAGACTAGTGGAGGGGAGGGGATTTTCTTTCCCGATTCAACTTGTGATGTCACAAACTGAGAAAATTTGAAACGGAGCACTCTCCTCTGTGTTATAACACTTACACAGACCACAAACAAACAACTGGATGGTTTTATTTCACATATACATACCGTATTTTTTGGACTATAAGACGCACCGGATTATAAGGCGCACTATCAATGTGGGTCTGACCGGGTCTATTTTCATACATAAGGTGCACCGGTTTGTTGTTGTTGTCATTATTATTAAGGCTAATTAACAATAATTATAAACAGTGTTCAGGTTTAACACAAAAAAAAAAAAAACATTACACTCACTTTTTCAGTTCAGTATGTTGAAGCACAGTAATGGTACATATCACTCCACGAGGCGGCTGACTACGGTAGCCCTGAAGCGCCAAAAATCCATCAAGTGGTGCAGCTTCAGAGTTTACCAAAGTTGTACTAAAACATTTTGACATATTAAATTCATACATAAGGCGCACCTGATTATAAGGCGCACTGTTAATTTTTGAGAAAAATAAAGGATTTTAAGAGCGCCTTATAGTCCGAAAAATACGGTATTCATGTGTGTTCAAAAACACTGCAAAAGT
Source organism: Gouania willdenowi (assembly GCF_900634775.1). Lineage (NCBI taxonomy): Eukaryota > Metazoa > Chordata > Actinopteri > Blenniiformes > Gobiesocidae > Gouania > Gouania willdenowi. The sequence continues at coordinate 2,378,400 of NC_041055.1, read as the reverse complement.
GGATTTTTCATAATATGTCCCGTTTAAACTGGTTAAACTTCAACAACTTAAGGTAATGGGAACACCTGAATTTCAAAAAAAAAAAACCACTCAAATATTGCTAAAAATTTTTTGCACTTTCATTTTAAATGTGTCACAAAAGCTCAATGGAAACACTTTTTCGAACTGATACGTCACAAGACGTGACGTATAATTGCGAAAAAATGTTTCCATTGCTGTTAATAGCATAATCAACAACAACAAAGGAATGCAGAGTGTTATAAGGAGGTTTGGAGCGTCCATCTACAGTTTCACTGGACTTCTCCGGAATGGAAACGCGCTCAAAACACAATTATACTTTGTCGAAACTTTAGAAATATCGCTTTTATTTTGGAAAAAACTGTAATGGAAACACAGCTAGTGATGCACACATTGTCAATTCTAAATGTGCACAGCCCAATAACATGTATTTGTTTATTCATCTCTTCATGCACTGATTCAAAATGCCCATTTCTGTGGTTTTAGCTACAGTAACAGACACGATGCAGAGCGACTCACCTGTGCGGGTCTTCCCAGGCCTGCTGCTGGCCTGGGTCTGATAGGTTCCATCCTGGTTCTGAAAACACACCAGGTGAGAGTCGGCCGAGGAGCTGAAACCGGCGCCGATGCTGACCACGTGCTCGTTGGACGTGTTGACCACCTTCTGCATCTGAAAGGCCAACAAACTCCTTTTAAAATCAATGTTTTGTGTGACTTTGGAGCCATTTTTTTTTTAACTTTTTTTTGACATTGTGTCTGTCCAGAGGCCGTTTTATATTCCTTTCACAGGAGAAGAAAACATGACGAGGAACCTTTGCACTCTGAGACATTTGACCTTTTATTGTCTGATAAAGTAAAAACTACAAAAAACACAACAAAACAACTACAAATGAAACGCTAAGTGCATTTTATTTGTTTAAAGGCTACTCGTTGCAGTAAATACACAAAAATAATAATAATTCTTTTAAAAAAACTACAAAAAACATGTATTATGAACCCAAAAAACACACAAAGTAACAGAAAAATAAACAAAGGAAAGCAAAACGCATAAAAACACACAAAAACAACTGAGAATTACAAAAACAATTGCTCTAAAAACACAAAAATACACACTAATGACATTAAAATACACAAAATGACATAAATGACTCAAAAAACACATAAATACACAATTTCAAAAAATACACAAAAATATTTTAAAAACACAAAATGACAACTTAAATTACTCCAAAAACACCCGCCCCCACATGCATATGAATTCAAAAGCACACAAAATGACAGAAAAATACACAAAAAACACAACAAAAATACACAAAATGACTGAGAATTACACAAAAATACAAAGGAAAGCAAAACGCACAAAAAACATCATAAAACAATAAAAATACAAACAAATGACTTAAAACACACAAAATAAAAACATAAATTACTCCAAAAACACAACAAAAACACACAAAAATGACTGAGAATTACAAAAACAACACAAAAATGCACACTAATGACATTAAAATACACATGATGCCATAAATGACTCCAAAAACACAAAAATACACAAACTATTTCAAAAATACACAAAAATGTTTTTAAAACACAAAATAACACAACTTAAATTACTCCAAAAACACACAAAAAACACATGCATATGAATAAAAGCACACAAAATTGCAGAAAACTACACAAAAAAAATGCACACAGGTGACTTCCAATCACGAAAATGACTTCTTTCAATGAGTCTACACACCAGGTAAACCAGTTTGAATGACTGTCACCTCATTGAAGCTGCTTTTAGGGACGTCGATGTAACTGTGGCCCATTTCCATGTGAATCCTCAGGCCTTCCACCACTGGGAGGCTATACTGGTAGTTCCTCAGATCCTGGAGGGAAACCAGTTCAAATCAACATCGCAAATCTACGCAGAAAAAAAATATTTTTGGAGCGAGAAGCCCCGCCCCCTCAGTATCTCAATGAATCACAGTTTATTTGGTGACATCACAACAAGTTACTTACAGCCAGTAAATTCATGATGGTGTGTCCCGTCTCCCGATACACCGAGTCCCGAAACCGAACACTCACCAGCGCAGTGGGATACACTGAAGGGGAGGAAAAGGACTTTTTAAATGGATTTATTTTTAATCCCAATGCAGCTTAAAATGCACTGATTCTAAAAAGGACTGCAAACAAAGTTATTATTTAGCTTTAAATACAGTTAATTGTCATAACAGACAAAGCTGTTGTTTTTACAGTGTATGAAAAAGCCAACAGAGGAAGTTTCGAGGCGAATTGTTCCTGTTTTGAGGTTGAGACACTATTATGTCAGAAGACAATCACTTTAATAAAGGAGAAAACATATTATTGTCATATTATAAAATAATATATCAGACAAGGGCAACATCCAGTCCTCGGTCCCAAAATAAACACACAAATTGACTCCAAAATTATACAAAATGAAAGAAGAAATACACAAAAGGACAACAAAAATCAATAAAATGACTAGAAAAATCCCAAATGTTTTTAGGTTAATAATTTACATACTAAACAACAATTAAAACCACACAAAATGACCAATAAAAACAAATAGTAAGGCCAAAAAGACAGAAAAAAATAGACAGAAGGGCAACAAAATGATCACCGATCAGTGAGTTTAAAAAAAACGATCACCGATCAGATCATATGAATTCAGGTTGTTTTTTTTTTTTTTTTAGGTACAGGTACCACCTGATATAGATTCACAGAAAATCAAACGCTACCATGTTTTATGACCTAAACCCAGCCTAGTGACTGTGAGGGAGTGGAAGAGTTGAAGAATTTCCATCAGGACCTGAACATAACATTGCACGCACAGAAGCGTCATGGCTCGGCTTTCTAAAATGCGATGCAGACCGAGCACTAGCAGGTGTAAATGTGAGTTAAATCATTTAATTTAGTCCCTGAACAGCAGCTGCGTCGACTACAGAGAGTTGGAGATGAAGCTGTGGAGGCAGAACACACTGGAACTACGTGAAACCTCCATTAGCATTAGCATTAGTGGAGCAAAGACATACAGTATTTCCTGACTGTGTGTGAGTTATAGTCCATATGCAAAGGTGTACAGCTGAGGACGGACGGACGGACGGACGGACGGACGGACGGACGGACGGACAGACAGACAGACAGACAGACAGACAGACAGACAGACAGACAGACAGACAGACAGACAGACAGACAGACAGACAGACAGACAGACAGACAGACAGACAGACAGACACTGGGGAAGAAGTCCAGTGCTCAGCCGCTTCGCTCCAACCGACATTTACACCGTTCACTCATAGGTTTTCACCTTTGTGCACAAATGCAAGAAAAATAAAGCTGTGTCACGTAAAGCAAACAACTCTTCGGTGTAAATGAGACGATAAAACAATGCAATGGGAGAATTTACAGAAATGATGTCACTGATCGGATCGGCGAATTAAGACTTTAAAGCCGATCACATTAATTGTATAAAATGCTAAATATTGGCCGATCCGATATAACCGATCAGATTGGTATAAAGCCTAATAAGAACACACAAAATGACAAACATACCAAAAACAACAACAACAAAAACACACTTGATGAGGCCAAAAACACATTAAGATTTTAAAAACACACAATAAGACAAAAAGACACACAGAAAGGCAAGAAAAACACTAACTCTTTGTTATTTCCTCTCTGATTGGTCATTATTCTAATGCTGACATGAATGCTGATCATGTGACCTCAGATCAGATACAATCACGTTTGTGGCCCCGCCCCCTATTGATAAGTTGTCCATCTCTGTAATATATCATTTCTTTACATATTTTACATCTCTAATGATACAATAATATACTATTAATGGTATATTTTTGGTTCATTTGAAACATAATTATTCATTTCATATTAAGCATGTAAAAAAGTGTGTTTGTGGTGAATATCCTGTGTGTAAAAACAATGACGTGTTGTTTTTGTAAAGTTTAAAGGAGAGAACGGAGCTCAGTGAAGGTCACGTACCGTCGTACTCCAGCCCGAGCCGCAGGAGCAGCCTCAGAGGGAATACTTTGGCCCAGGGAACCTCCATCTTTAGGATGAGCAGTCCAAACAGGAAGGGCGGTGGCGGGAGAGCCAGGCCGTCCAGCGGCTGGAAGGAGGGGCAGAAGAAGAGCACGCCGCCGTGTTCCTTACTGCCCAAGAAGCTGCTGGTGAACGTCACGTTGTCCAACTGCTCCACGAACTTCCCTGAAACACAAACAGATACAATTCCAAAAACATTAACAAAAATACAAGCAAATGATTTCAAAAACACAAAAACCCTGCAAAACCATAAAAAACTACAAAAAACACATACTTCTGACTCAAAAAATACAAAGACAAAATACAGTAGCACACAAAAGGATAACAAAAAGACAAAAATGACTCCCAAAAAACAAAAAAAATACACATAGGCAACTCCAAAACACAAAAAAGACTGAGAAATACCCCAAAATACACACAAAGGACTTTAAAACACACAAAATGACATAATTACTCCAAAAACACACAAAAAAAATGCACAAAATGAGGACAGTAAAATACAGTTAAAACCCTCCAAAAACACATACAGGTGCTGGTCATATAATTAGAATATCATCAAAAAGTTGATTTATTTCAGTAATTCCATTCATAAAGTGAAACTTGTATATTATATACATTCATTTCACACAGACTGACATATTTCAAGTGTTTATTTATTTTAATGATGATTATAACTGATAACTAATGAGAATCCCAAATTGAGTATCTCAGAAAATTAGAATATTGTGGAGAGGTTCAATATTGAAAACACCTGGTGCTCTACTCTCATCAGCTATTTAACTCAAAACACCTCCAAAGGCCTTTAAATGGTCTCCAGTCTAGTTCTGTAGGTCTACACAATCATGGGGAAAACTGCTGACATGACAGTTTTCCAAAAGACGACCATTGACACCTTGAACAAGGAGGACAAGACACAAAAGGTCATGGCTGAAGAGGCTGTCTGTTCACAGAGCTCTGTGTCCAAACACATTAATAGAGAGGTGAAGGGAAGGAAAAGATGTGGTAGAAAAAAGTGAACAACCAATACGAATAACCACGCCCCCTGGAGAGGATTGTGAAACTAAACCCATTCAAAATGTGGAGGAGATTCATAGAGTGGACTGTAGCTGGAGTCAGAGCTTCAAGAACCACCAAGTACAGACGTATGTAAGACATGGTTTCAGCTGTCACATTCCTTGTGTCAAACCACTCTTGAACTAGAGACAGCGTCAGAAGCGTCTCGTCTGGGCTAAAGACAAAAAGGACTGGACTGCTGCTGAGTGGTCCAAAGTGATGTTCTCTGATCAAAGTACATTTAGCATGTCCTTTGGAGATCAAGGACCCAGTGTCTGGAGGAAGAGAGGAAAGGAACAGAATCCACGTTGCTTGAGGTGGAGTGTAAAGTTTCCACAGTCAGTGATGGTTTGGGGTGCCATGTCATGTGCTGGTGTTGGTCCACTGTGTTTCCTTAGGTCCAAGGTCAACGCAGCCGTCTACCAGGAAGTTTTAGAGCACTTCATGCTTCCTGCTGATGACCAACTTTATGGAGATGCAGATTTCATTTTCCAACAGGACTTAGCGCCTGCACACAGTGCCAAAGCTACCAGTACCTGGTTTAAGGACCATGGTATCCCTGTTTTTGATTGGTCAGCAAACTGGCCTGACCTTAACCCCATAGAACATCTATGAGGTATTGTGAAGAGGAAGATGTGAGACACCAGACCCAACAATCCAGAAGAGCTGAAGGCCACTATCAGAGCAACCTGGGCTCTCATAACACCTGAGCAGTGCCACAGACTGATCCACTCCATGCCACGCCCATTGCTGCAGTAATTCAGGCAAAAAGAGCCTCGACTAAGTATTGATTGTTTTCATCTTCATACTTTTCAGATGGCCAACATTTCTAGAAATCTTTTTTTGTATCGTTTTAAGTAATATTCTAATTTTCTGAGATACTGAATTTGGGATTTTCATTAGTTGTCAGTTATAATCAACATTAAAATAAACACTTGAAATATATCAGTCTGTGTGAAATGAATGAATATAATATACAAGTTTCACTTTTTGAATGGAATTACTGAACTAAATCAACTTTTTCATGATATTCTAATTATATGACCAGCACCTGTACTTATGATTGAAAATACGCACAAAAAGACTGAAAAATACACAAAAGGACAACAAAAACACACAAAAATGACTCCAAAAACACAACACATTATTTGAGAAATACACAAACAATTATTCCAAAAACGCAAAAATACACACAAAGGACTTTAAAACACACAAAATGACATAATAAATGACTCTTAAAAACAACAAAAATCCGCAAACTGAGGACAGTAAAACACACAAAAACCCTCCAATAACATTTTGAAACAAACAACAAAAGCCCATGCATAAAAGTGCAACATGACGCAGAAATCAGTAAACCCTGGAACGAAATTTAAGCAATTTTGAAAAGATAAAATGTGTATTTCTAATTAAGCAGCCTTTCCTGAATAAAGCGGTGAATACCTTTCTGTGCGTCCTGGTAGATGCTGAGAAAGAGTGAGAACAGATCTTTAGGCAGAGTTTTCTCCTCTGGCAAACACTCCAACAGGAACACCACCTCCTTCTGTCCCACAGCCTGAAGCCCATTGGAGCCAAAGCACCAGCACTGCCTGTTGGAGTCTGAACACAAACCAATAAAAAAACTGCTAATGGAAACAACTGAATTTAGAAAAAAACACTCAAATATCGCTAAAAAGTTTTCACACTTTCATGAGGCAGCGAAGTCTCACAGGATGAGGTTTCACCAGAGTTACGAGGCTACAGAACGTGTTTCAATGGAAACGTATTCAAAGACATAATACTTTTAGAAATATCACAATTATTTAACCAAAAACTGTAATGGAAACACAGCTAATGTTGCATGATAAACAGTTTTTTTAAACTTCTTTCATGGATTTATTCAAGCACGTTAAACCCATAATTCCACCTCCATAACTATTGATTTGACACTGGTGTGGATGTTAATGAGCATTTTGAACTTTTAATGACAATAACTTACCATTCTATCCATAATTTGACTTTTAAACAATGAAATTAATCTATTACAGTCTACAGGTAAATCAAAGGCAGTTTGAAATTGTCTTCCCTTGTTTTTAGTTACAGACATATAAAGAATAGATCTGTTCCTAAATGTAGAACATGAACCAAATCCATGTTATCATGCAGTTGTTTAACTGGAAAGAGTGATTTGTGTGTTTTATTGTTTTTGTTTTGTGGTACTTTTGTTGTCGTTTTGTGTATTTTTGTCATCATTTTTATTTGATTTTATTTTCTGTGCAGCGGCCGTTTCATATTCCTTCCAAACATGTTGTGTATCTTTCCAGTAACAATGTGCATTGCCATAAATCTGACGATATGATTTGCATGTCACAATATGATACAGTATATCCTGATACTCAACATCGTAATATCAACAATTACAAATTTCACATTTACAAACTGTAATTCAAGTACAAATATAAAAAACAAATGGTATGTTTATTAAACTGTCAAATGACATTTTTCAAAAAAAAAAAAAAAGGAACATTTTGCTTCTACAACAAATTCTGATTATGTTAAGTTCTTAAACTCTTTAAAAGTGTCCAGTATGTTTTATGAAAATAAAGTAAAATCAACTTCCAGCTAAAATGCATAGAGGAGTGATATAGTTTAACAAGGTCTGATGGTGCGTTCATTGACACCTAGTGAACAAGCGTTTACGTGCTATGCACATGTTAGCGCAATTAAATACATTTCTCGTTAAAAAACATGATCGCACGGTGAAATATCACGATATATTGATGAATCAATGTTTTCTTCCACCCATAGTTTCCAGGTGAAGGTCAAGGAAAGATGACGATGAATCTTTGCGTTCCAGGTGTTGTAGTTGAACGTTATTGGCTCTGATTACAACAGTTTCAAGTTTTCATTTTACAAATGTTTAATAAAAACACTACATGGATTTAGGGAGTTTAGGGTAAAATGACTGTTTATGGTTATCAGCCATAAAAGTGGGACTAAATTTAACTCACACGTGACCAGCTTGACGTTGACGAGCAGGTTGGCGTTGATGATGAAGGTGAGGGGCCGTGGCCCCCCCTCCTCCAGGAGGTGGTGAATCTGACACGGAGCTGGACTTTCCTGAACCACATCTGAGGAGGAAACGTAGAGAAGAATCTGTGACTGATTTAATGACATGATGAGCACGTCAGCATTTAGAATAATGATCGATCTGAGCGTTAACACATGAAACAAAGGCTTTGTGTGGTTTTGTATTTTTAATTTTAATTTTTGTAAATTTTTCTTATTCTTGTTTTGTGCATGTGTATTTTTGGTCTATTAACATTGTTTACTTTTTGTTGTCAATTGTACTTTTGGACCCATTTTGTGTATTTTTGGTGTTGTTTCTGAAGACGTATTGTGTCTTTTTGGTGTATTTTTCTGTGTTCTTGAAAGTAAATTAGCTTATTCTTGTTGTTATTTTGTGGTTTTGGAGTCATTTTTGTGTATTTTTGCTGTTGTGTTGTGTGTTTATGAAAATGCATTGTGTTTTTTTGGTGTATTTTCCTGCGTTGTTTTGTTTTTGTTGTCATTTTGTGTTTTTGGAGTTATTTTTGTACATTTTTGTCATCGTTTTGTGGAATGTTGAGTATTTTTGTTGTTCATTTGTATATTTTTCTGTAATTGTGTTTGCTTTCCATCATCAACATAAAACATAATAACCTGAACATATTAGAGAAATGTATGTGTGTGTGTGTTACCTCCTCTGTCCTCCTCCCCTGTGCTGATGAGCAGCGGTGGAAGCTCGTCCTCGTTGTCAGGCAGCAGACTGGACACCCTCTTCACTAAGGACCCCATCCCACAGAGCATGGAGTAATCCCAGGGCCCTGAAACCGGGGCTCGGACCACGTCCGTGGCTCCAGAGGGATCCGGGGATGACGGTCCACTCACTGCAGGCTCCAAACCCTCCGAGCCAGGCTGGGGGGAGGGAGGACGTTCACACACCATTTCAATCTCTGATCCATCATCTATCTCAGAGGATTGATCAGAAATGTTCCCACACACCTTGAACACAACACTAGAGCTGCAACTAACAATTATTTCTGTGATCAATTAATCTATTGATTATTTTTTTCCATTAGTCATGATTATTTTCAATTTTTAGGATGTCATTATAATCACAATAATGAAAAAAGAAAGTGCATGTGGTCTTGAATAAATTGTAGTGAACAAAAACACTTATTAATTTAAAAACATTTAGGGCCTATGTTACTAATCTAGATTAGATTAATCTACGTTAGCTGGATTCAACTAACCCTGTCAGACAGGAGCTGTACTACAAACATCGATCACCTATGATCACAACAAGCTAATTTAAACTACAGTGATTACAGCATCGCTACATGAAAGGGGTGGAGATTGCAGCGTCTGACCAATCAATGGAGAGAACTGTCAGACTGAGCGTCTTTACAATGAATGGAGGAACAGTTTATGATCTTAAACAAATATAATAAACATAAATCCATGATGACAACAAAGAGCAACAGCGTTAGTGCAGCGCACAGCAGGAGGCGGAGCTTTTATACTGGCTCAGATCTGATCCACTTCATAACTTGGTACCGACCAGGTTGCTGAAGTTTAAAATGATGAATAATTAAAATCCATAATTCAGACCAAAAACAACCCTGTTGTTACAGAAAAGTCAGACAGGAAGCTGCTGATACTGTTAATGTGTAAAAGCGTGAGATTATTTATGATATTAAATGGACATTAAATGGCTCTGCAGTTAAACTTTATTACAGCACACACGTGTTTCTATTCATATAGACCTCTATCACACACACTGGGATGAGAACACATTGTTTAACTGTAGCATGTTCCTGCTGATAATGTCAGCCCCAGCATATGAATAAATGAATGAATAGTAGTGTGACGTAATGAATAAATGACTTCAGCCGTCCGCACACATGGATCGACACACAGCTTCATCAACTGACTGTAAATCAGTTCTTTAAATATAAATCTATATCTTTCCTAAAGGATGTCATCAGTAAATGAAAGGATTCATTTATAATTAATAATCTTCTTTATAAACACAGCTGTCAGATCTGCACCAACCAGGACCTTCTATCAATGGGCAGGTTGTTTTCTAAGAGATCTGATTGGTCAGGAGGCGGGCTTTAGGACTCGCTAACATCCAAGCCAGAGCAAATTCTGGTCGGGACCAGGTTAGCAATTCAGCATTAATTACCATAGTGATTAAGCTACAGCGAGCTTTGTAGTGCAGGACACACTGATTAAAACCTGGAAGTTTGTCCAATAAGAGCTAATCTAGACTCGTAGCTTACCCCCTTAGGGTTTTTCTAGTTGTTTTTGTTCATTTTAGTTGTGCTTTGGTGTATTTTTCTATCATTTCTTTGTTTTTGGAGATAATTTTTGTCTGTCGTTTGTGTATTTATAATATTTTGTTTTAAACAATACATTTGTTTGCATCTGAAAATTTCACTAAATTCTGAGGGAAAAAATTCTGTATTTTTTTTTTGATCGTCTCAGAAAAAAAAAAAAATCATAACCATGCATCACAGAAGAAGCTCTGGTTTTGTGGTGTGAGGTGTCGTACCGTGGGCTGGTCGGGCGTGGTGCCGCTGAACTCCTGTGAGTTGCGGCGGTTTGTGACCGACAGCTTGGTGGTGTCAGCGACCTCGCCGTTGGGCAGGATGCCGTCAGCGAACCACACTCGCTTCTGTTCCCTTGGACAGCCTAAGAGAAAGAAACACAAGAGAAGGAAGGCAGTGAGTGATGTCATTAGAAACAATACGGTGCGCTGATACAATCTATAAATACACAAAGAGGCCTGCAGAAAAAAACAAGACATGATGTATCCTCAGTGAAAGCAAAGGTAAAAATTAATGCAGTAAAACTTCATTGGGGTACATTTATCAATTCATTCTTATTTAATGAGATGAATTTCTGCCAAATGTTATGAGTTCAACGTGTCGATATTGGCTTAAAAGTGGCAGAAATGGGGGAGGGTTAGGGTAATGTAATTTAAAAAGTAGAAAAAATTAGTGCAAACTGGCAAATAATGGGGATGACATATCGTAAATGTAGTTAAATTGACCAAAAATAAGCGTGAAATAAAATTAAAAGAAAATGTGCAAAAAAGAGAAGTGTTAGAAATGGGAGTAATGTAGCAAAAATGCAATAAAAGCAGCAAAAATATGGCAAGAAAAAGTGATGAAAATAGATTAAAATAAAGCAAGTTTGGTGTAGTTGGCAATAATGAGGTAAAATTGTTCAAAAAATATTCTTAGTTTCTTTAACGCATCTGGCGACCCCCTCCCAGTGTCTCACGACCCCAAGGTTGAGAACCCCTGCCTTAGATGATTAAGTTAGATGGATCTATTCAAGATTTTAAAAAATGTATCTCGTCAAGATGCTGAAATAGGCCATTAACTAAAGAGGCGAGACACAACATGTACAAATGAAAATTGCCAATAATATTGTTCTTGTTGGAGTTATTTTTTTTCTTCCACAACACCTTTGTCCTGGAACTCCTCCTGGGCTATTAATGCAGCACTAATGACACGTATGACATCTCATAGGGACAATGTCAAGAATGATTTGTCGACCTTTTTGGAGCCAAAATGTCAAGGTTGCGTCAAGTGTCCATATCTCTGTGAATTTTGATCGTATAAGTTCGATGCTTACATTTATGAAAAGTTCATCTCAAGTGGAGTATTTTATTTCATTGGACAAAAGCTGTATGACCTACCAGGAAAAAGATTGGTTGGGGTCAAAGTTCATGATGTCCCATAAAACTTGGCCACAAATTGAGATCCAGCGCTCAGACTGGTACCATTGAACAACATTTCCTTTCAATGTGTGACCTTGACTCAAGGTCATATTTAAGTTCAAGGTCAGTCTTCTGTTTCTCCTGCATTATAGAACTTGTCAACAAATCCAGATACAGGCTGTAATTTTTGCCAATTTAAATTGAGAAATACGTATTCGTCTTGCGAACACAGGTCTTGCCAAGTTATTAGATAACTTTTTGTTGCTGATATTATGTGAATGTGACTCCAGTAGGGAGGGGGGTTGTTTGTGGTCCAATGGGAGAAAAGTACCATTGTTGTTTGAATGGTACTTCTCAAACAATAATGAAAATTACCATTTTCATTACTGGAAAAAACTGTTTGTTGAATCCAGATCTTTGTTACTGAATCCTTTAGTGCCTTTAGTTGATACGTCACTTTTATTTATTTTTTAAATGAAAAGTTATTCATTGTAAGTAGCTGTTAAGAACTTTAGTAGGATTTTTCTGATTGGCCCCTGGACTAAAACGAATGGAACAGGAATAAAAAGGTTTTTGCTCTGACCCTTTACGAACTGGTTTAGGTTTTTCTATTTATTTCTAAAAGCCCAGTTTCCAAACCATTAACAGGTTGACTGAAAGCACAGAGAACAGGCAGAGCACAAACCGTCGCTGCTGGGTTGTTTGAGGACCGACACCGGCACCATGACAGTGGGCGGGGGCGAGTTGAGCGTGCCGGCGGCTTGGGCCTGTTGCAGGGGGGGGATGGTGCTGCAGTACTCAGACGGGACGTTTGGGTTGGGACTGGAACCGGTCGGACTCATCATCCGCTCCACGGCCTGAGCTGCAGGAGGAACAATGTCTGTTTAACACGACTGGTGTGTGATTGGTTAGAAACCAATTGTTATTGGTGTCCCGCCCCTTGGCCAATCAGCAGAATGTCCACGTCTAATTTAAAGTAACAAAAAGAAAGGTTGAAAACCCATTGAAAATATAATATTGTGCTATAAGTTGCTACTTTACTTATTCATAATTGAGGAAATAATTTGCAGACCAGAGAAATATTTCCATGGATTGGACGAGAGCAAATGGCGGTACGAGGCCTGAGGCTAATTTTGTGGAGCGACCAAAATATGACAAAAAACCCAGCAAAATGACAAGAAAATACAGTACACGACCACAAAATAACATGCAAAATGAGTTAAAATGGAAGGTAAAAACACTATAACACTAAAATATGCAAAAACACATAAAATGACAACAGACATGCAAAATGACTACGAAGAGTTCAAATGAAAGGAAAACACACAAAATAACTCCAAAATACACTGACTACAAAAGACACAAAACTGCAAAATAAATTATACAAAACAACACAAATAAGCACTATGTCTTCAATGACACAAATAAAAAAATTAAATAAACAATTATTATATACAAATATATGCATAATTCAAAAACATACTAAATGAGAGAAAAATATACTAAATGACACCACAATCAACAAAGACACAAAATGAAATTGAAAACAACACAAACACACAAAGCGACAACAAAAACACACAACAAAAGGACAATAATAAAGTTCAGATTGGTTCAATTCTAAATGCTGACTTTAGATTCTACTTTGGTTTAGATAAATAATGCCGACATAACCATTTGTGCGGCCCTGCTGTGATAAAAGTTGCTCATCTCTAAACTAGTTATGCTAAATAAAAAACTAATGTATTTATTTATGATTTAAATGAGACAAAAATAAATGATATTAATGGAGATGATGATGAGGAAGCCTGCTTTGCATTACTGGTAAATCAAAAATACACAAGATATCCACATTGTAAAACCAGTCAAAATAAAAGTCATGAAGAATTCAAAGCAGCACACTGAGGTTGATCAGGTGACATGGAGGAGACGGATGGGGGCGGAGCCACATCCTGATTACTGGGAACTATGAGTAAAAGAAGCTGGAAATGCACTGACACGTCTTCACTGGAATTTAAAAAAAAAAATCTAATGGAACGTTACCGACATACCGGTGAGACTTTGGCAAAAATGTATCAGTTTTCATTTTCTGGAAAAGTCTGAGATCCTAGTTAGAAATGGTTTCAGTTTTTGTTGTTTGACTCCTTTTTAAATAGATTTTAACTCATGATTCGTGGAGAAAAAAAATATGTTTTAGCTCAATTTTTATTGCCCATCTCTGATTTTTGTCTGTAAAACCTTGTAAATTTAAACTGGGCTTGTAAACTTAGTAATAAACAAATTATACAGTATTTTTTTTTTATTAAACTGTAAAAATGACAGGACAAACGAGTGTGTGAGAAAAGGCTGCAGCTTTCCATCACAGCACACGCAGCTGAATGAAGGACACACGCACGCACGCACGCACGCACGCACGCACGCACGCACACGCACACGCACACGCACACGCACACGCACACGCACACACACACACACACTTAACTCTAGGAAAGCTGCGGCTGCTCCCGACGTTCTCCAGGGAGCAAACGCACTGACGCAGAGCTGGATTTATTGAGCAAACGACAAACACACACAGAAAACACCAAAACACACACGTGAGGAAGAGCACAACAACGCGTTTTAACAAGTCCTGCACGTAGATCAAAAACCACACACACACGCACACACACACACACAGACACACACACAGTGGAAGCTGCTCAAAGTTACCATTTTACCTCATCATAATCATCATCATCATCAGCTGCTAACAGTCCCAGCATGCAGCAGCTCACTGATGTCAGAGAGGAGGGGAAAGTGGGCGGGGCATGTGTACATCCTGACACTGGATCGTCTGTTTCTCCTTCATTTAAGCACAGGGTAAGTGTCACATGACCACAGCATCAAGGACAACCACTGTGACACCTTCATCATCATCCCTCCATAGCAGCAGAGCGCACCGTGTGAAAGCAACACACATACGCATGCACACGCACACACACAGAAGCTGCTAACCAATCACATGATAGAGCACACATGGGCAACTGCAGCCCCCAAAATAAATGCCTACAAAACACACCAAATGACAGAAAATTACACAAAATGACAGGAAAATACACAAAAATAACAGAAACATACACAAAACAACATCAAAAATACACAGAAAGACAGAAAAATATGGAAAACCACAAAAAAACTGAAAATAGAAATAAATACGAAAAAAAAACACAAAACAACAGATATGCATAAAACAACAGAAACACACCAAATGAGTGAAAAATACACAAAAAACAACAAAAATACACAAAAATAACAGAAACATACACAAAACAACAAAAATAGAAAAATATTAAAAAAAACACAAAAACTACATCCAAGAGTAAATTAAAAATACTCCAAATTGCATTAAAAAACTAACAAAACACACCAAATGAGAGAGAAATACACAAAAGATGACAAAAAATACACACAAAGCACAAAAACATACACAAAACAACAACAAAGATACACAGAAAGACAGAAAAACATTCAAAACAACCACAAAAACACAGAAAACTACATAAAAAACAAAGAAATACTCCAAAATGCAAAAAACAACAAAAACACAAAAGAACGAAAAAAATACACAAAAGGTCAACAAAAATACACACAAATAATGGAAACATACACAAAACAACCACAAAAACACAGAGAACTACATAAAAACACAAATAAATACTCCAAAAACACACAGAAACAAACCAAATGAGAGAGAAAAATACACAAAATAAAACAAAAATACACTCTAATAACAACATACACAAAACAACAACAAAAATACACAGAAAGACAGAAAACTATTCAAAAACACACCAAATGAAATAAAAATACACATATCAAAAACCAAAAATGAGGAAAAATGCACAAAATGCTTTCAAAAACACACAAAACTACAACAAAAACCTACAAACCCTTTGTTTTTCAGCATTGAAGCTCAATTTGCTCATTATTCTAAATGATCAGATGTGGTGCCAGCTGTAGAAATCCACACATATGTCGCACTGATCTACAAGTCGGCTCCTCAGTTTTAAATATAAAAAGGTAACAATTTATAGTCCAGACAATATGGTATTAATCTTAGTCCTGCTTATTTTCATGTGACTTTGCTTGTCCTGAATCTCCTACACAACACTACAGGATTCCTTACTTTTGGATATTTTCTCACAGGATTAATACTAGAATGGAATGACTGTGGATACACTCATTAAATAATCTTCAAAGCTGTGAGTAAACATTAATCTACAGTCTGATGAGGAGAACATCTTATTGTGAAGGTCTTACCTTTGTGAATGGCATCGAAGCATTGAACACACACGCGAGCCTCCTTCTGCAGGTAACGGAGTTTACACCTTCTGTTGCAGCACACGGCACAGTAAACCTGAGTGAAGCACACATAAGACGTCACACGCAACAATAACACAGACAATATAACACACAGACACTCCTTGGACGACTGAGCTGCAGCTTTAAGACTCCAGGATCAGAGCTGGAAACAGATCTGCTGACTCATGATCTCTGAGAGCTAAATATAAACCTGCAGGAGCGCCAACGTAACTGCCTTTATTATTTATCAAACAGGCTAATAAAAGACAACAATCCAATCCAATAACAGTGCCTTTGCTTTTCCTCAACTCTAATTCCTAAAACATAAAAGCTTTATAAAGTTACACAAAACCCAAACAATAAAAAACATATGAAGATACGGTGTGTGTGTGTATATATATATGTATATACACACTGTGTATGTAGAGTGTATGTATATACACTGATATATATACAGTATATATCAGTGTTCCCAAGTCCACAAAAGGCAACTGCTATCACAACTTGAGATTGACGAGGTACAATACCAATGCGACGGCAAGGTGGAGCCATGGTCAGAGCAGAGTTAACACCAACCCCCCTCCAGCGATTGCGTACGAAACGCCAATAACCGCAATCACGCTGAACAAGGCAGCGACTGACCTGAAAAATAGGATCATGGCAAAAATGTCCACCAGGCAATCACAAAGCCAACTACAGAGGCTAAGTGAAGTACCATCAGAAAGTCTCACAGAAGATGTGAATGCAGCTCTGAGAGCGATACCTACATCAACCATCACTGAAACCAATGAGTTGGTATATGCCACAGCAGCAGTGATCCTAGAGACACTTGGCTATCGTAGGAGCAACCATGAGATGAAATACCAACCATTGAAAAGAAGGCTGGAAGCTAACATCATGGCAGCACGGAGAGAAGTGAGCCAATTGACAGAGGCCCTGAAAGGTGCAATGAAAAAACAAGTCCCAAAGAGGTACACCCAGATGCCCATACCTGAAGCATTGGACGCTGCCAAACAAAGGCTCCAAGCCTTGGCCAGCCGCCTAAAGAGGTACACGAGAGGCAATGCAGCCAGACGAATAAGCCGGCTGTTCGCAACTCAACCAGCGAAAGTGTACGCTTAATGGCAGGGGAGCAATAGCAGAGCAGACCCACCAAGGCTTGAAACTGAACAGTACCGGAAAGGCATATGGGAGAAGGAGGCAACACACAATAGTGATGCACAGTGGCTGGTGGCTCTGAGAGAAGACCACAGCAACCTCCCTGAACAGAATCCAGTCACCGTCACAGTGGCAGACATCCAAGAAAGAGTCTCAGGTATGAAAAACTGGACAGCACCAGGCCCTGACATGATACACGCCTACTGGCTAAAGAAACTCACGGCACTCCATGAGCGCTTGGCAGCACAAATGAACCAGCTGCTGAGAGATGGGAATCACCCTGAATGGCTAACCAAAGGACGCACAATCCTGATCCTGAAGGATCCCTCAAAGGATACAGTCCCATCCAATTATCGGCCAATAACCTGCCTCTCCACAACATGGAAGCTCATGTCTGGCATCATGGCGGCTATAAGCGGGCACATGGATCAATACATGAGCACATCTCAGAAGGGAATTGGTAAAAATACCAGAGGTGCCAAACACCAGCTCCTGGTTGACAGAACAGTAGCTCGAGACTGCAGAACCCGAAACACTAACCTGAGCACTGCCTGGATTGATTACAAGAAAGCCTACGACTCAATGCCGCATACTTGGATCATTGAATGCTTGGAGCAATACAACATAAACAAGACTCTAAGAGCCTTCATTGCAAACTTGATGAGGTTGTGGAAAACCACCCTTGAGGCCAATGGCAAGCCACTTGCACAAGTTTCCATCAAATGTGGCATACACCAAGGAGACGCCCTGTCCCCACTGCTGTTCTGCATAGGCCTGAACCCCCTCAGCCAAATAATCTACAAGACTAGCTATGGATACCGACTCAGGAACGGGGCCACCATCAGTCACCTCCTCTACATGAACGACATCAAGCTGGACGCTAAGAATGAGCGAGACATAGACTCATTGATCCATACCACCCTGATCTACAGCGCAGACATTGGGATGTCATTCGGACTAGAGAAGTGTGGTCGGATGGTGACTAAGAGAGGGAAGGTAGTCCACACAGAAGGGGTCTCACTCCAAAAAGGAACAGTAGCAGACATTGAGGACAGTTGCAAGTACCTCAAAATCCACAAGCAAATGGCAACCTCGAAGAGGTGACAAGGAGTAAGGCATGTCCTAAAAAGCCAGCTCAATGGCAAGAACAAGTCCCGGGCAATAAACAGCTACGCCCTGCCAGTAATCAGATACCCTGCAGGAATAATAAGCTGGCCAAAGAATGATACAGACCACAGATGTTAAGACACGAAAGCTCCTAACCATGCACGGAGGGTTCCACCCCAAATCCAGCAACCTGAGACTGTACGCTAGCCGTAAGGAAGGAGGCCGAGGTCTAGTGAGTGTGAGAGCCATTATCCAGGATGAAACATCCAAGATCCATGAGTACATCAAGGACAAGGCTCCAACAGATGACTCAGTGAATGTCTCAGACAATGGGGAACAGAAGATGAGGCGCCGGTGGTACATCCCTACATGGGATGTACACCCGACATGGGACAACATCCCTACATGGGATGTACCACTGAAACATAACTGAAGTGGCAGATATCAGGAATTGGTACCAATGGCTCGACAGAGCTGGACTGAAGGACAGCACAGAGGCACTCATCATGGCTGCACAGGAGCAGGCCTTGAGCACCAGAGCAATAGAGGCCCAGATCTACCACACCAGACAAGACCCCAGGTGTAGACAGTGCAAAGAGGCCCCTGAGACAATCCAGCACATAACGGCAGGGTGTAAGATGCTGGCAGGGAAAGCTTACATGGAGTGCCATAACCAAGTGGCTGGCATAGTGTACAGAAACATCTGTGCAGAGTATGTACTGGAAACCCCAAGGTCAAAGTGGGATTTTTATTTATTTATTTTTTTTTAAATGGGACTACTTTACAGTTTTAGAGCCTGTGTTCCATCCATCTTGAAATCACGTGATTGATGATGTCACATGGCCCCTCATGCTCCTTAACAGGGCATGGCTGACGCTCTGATGGCTGAAGTGAGCGAGTAAATCACAGATTGTTGGAGACGCATAAACCCTGAGGATAGAAGTCCTTTTGGATGGGAGTCCTTCAACAGTCTGTGATTTACTCTCTAACTTCAGCCACCAGAGCGTGTCAGCACACTGTTTAAGGGAGAGTAAAGGTCTCTTAGGAGAGCTTTTCTTCTCTACTTCATTGTCTATTACCAAACCACAGAGTTCGAACTGTCGCCCCCTGTGGTCATAGATTATCTCTTGGGTCACAACTGTTTTTATCCTCTTTCGTTAAACAAAAAAGGTTTACATTGAAGGTCAACCAATACGGTAAAAATTCAGCCGATGGCCGATATTTAAAGCCTATATACTTTTTTTTAAAAGCACATTGAATATGAAAGACAATTGAAACACTCATATGACATAAATGTATATATTATAAATTAAATTAAATACACCAATAGAACTCTTAACATTTATTGAACTTTAAATATACCCGTACACAGCCAAGTAAAACAAAAAGTACAGGACGGGTAAGTAGCAGTAAAGCACGACAACAATATACAATGTGCAAGTAGTCGGTTTAAACTAAATACCTGTTTTAGGTATAACGACTCACTCCTTCCCTCTGTTCACAGCCACCACCATTATACCTAAGCTTCACACTTCACCATATGCACAACTAAAACATCACATCTCACTCTCACTTTAAAATAATCAACTCTTCCCCACGCTTTCCATTTCCTACCTTGAGTCTCTCCTCCCTTCCCCCTCACTCCCGACTTAGGTGTAACACTGCCCTCTCTCTTTATATCCTCCCTATAATAAAGTGTTTCTTACCCTTCCTTAGGGAAAAAAAATTAACAAAAAATTATTCTTTTTTTTTTTTTTTTTAGCTGATGGCCGATCTTGAAAAAAAGTCCATATATCGGTCGACCTCTAGTTTACATCGATGTCTTTAACTTTTCCTGATTATTCAGTGGCACAAATGGGTGTTTTGATCTAAAAAACTGCTAAATTATCTAGAAATCAGGCTGAATGTTTCACTCCAATAGAAAACAATAGGATGTTTACAGGCAGTGGGGCCGTGTGACATCATCAATCACATGATTTCAAGATGGAGGAACACAGGCACTAAAACTAAACTAAAGTAGTCATTTTTACACATTAATAAAACTAATATGGTGTAAAATAAAGTGTTTTGTCATGCATAGATCTACTAAGAAGGTTTTAGGCCACATTTGTAAAAACAGTGGAGGATTTCTTTAATGAAATATAAAACTTTTTTGCGATGATTAGAACAAACATACCTTCCCACAGGCGCGACAGTGGTGCCTCCTCTTAGTGAAGGTGAACCTTTGCTTACAGTTCATACAGTTTGGAGCCTCAGCATCAGGAACCCAGGATGGCTGTTTGCTCCCCAGCTGCTTACCGCCGTCAAACTCCTCCCCCAGTCCCACTCCGTCAGACTCCTCCCCTTGTCCGACTTCGTCAGACTCCTCCATTTTTCCCTCGCTGTACGACTCCTCTTCCTCGTGTCCCTCGCTAGCTTCCAGCTGGGTGGTGAGCGTGGGGCTAAAAATAGGCGGGTCCTCAGTCGGCGTGGGCGAGAAGTCGTCCTCAACTTCTGGATCCACACTAAGCTGCTCCCCTTTATCCTCGCCCCCTGCTGG